>NC_089198.1:7467216-7504716 GCF_963930695.1 Labrus bergylta | reverse complement strand
CTTTGTGTTCGTCCATTAAACAGAGATAACAGATAGACTGCTGATCAGTACGACAAAATACTTTCATTTCCTCATTATGACGAGAGCAGACGTTCTCCTGGAGCTTCTTGGAGGGCTCCACCAGCTTGTGTTTCTTTAATGGAGCTGCTTCAAAATGAGGCTGAAGATGTTTCTCACAGTAAGAGGCCAGACACTGCAGACAGGACTTACAGGCTTTCAGTTTCCTCCCGGTGCAGACATCACAGGCCACATCTTCAGATCCAGCATAGCAGTGATCAGCAGGAGCAGCTTGGAGTCCAGTCTTCTTCAGCTCCTCCACTAAAACTGCCAACATGGTGCTTTTCACCAGAACAGGCCTCGGTGTGAAAGTCTGCCTACACTGAGGGCAGCTGTAGATTGTCTTTTCATCCTCTTTATCCCAGTGGCTTTTAATACAGTTCATACAGTAACTATGTCCACAGGGAACAGTCACCGGATCCTTCAAGAGATCCAGACAGATGGAACAAGAGAAGGCCTCCCGGTCTAGTTGAACTCCTTTCTGCGCCATTTCTCCTCTCGGTAACAACAACTGTCTGAGTTTCACTTCCTTAGAAATCAAACTAGTTTAACCTCTGATCTACACAGCATGTGTTTGTTCAGTGTCTGCTCTTGCACCGTCCCACATGTTGGTTACACTCATCCTCAAACTGTAGATCTAAAGGGGAGGGAACAAGAAAATAAACGTCAAAGTGGAGCTGGCTGAGTCTGAGAGCAGGAAGAAGAGGGAGGGGTTAACAAGCTCTGATTCATGTTTCATTACTCTGACAGGGCAGATTCTCAACATGAATACATAACCACTCTCTGTTGCATGGAAGCAAACTCTATAAGCAAGCATGTAAAAAACTCTAGTCACACATTTCTTAACATGTAAAAAGAAGTGAATAAAACACAGAGAATAACTGAACATGTTTTACAACTACTGTCAGAACGGAGCTACCTGTGAACACCAGCATTACAAGCTGTGAAAATCTGAGACACCACAGGGAGGGGTCTGAGTTAACATTGAACTTCACCACCATTGGAAGAGGTATTTTCACATCCTGGTGGTTCACATACTGGATTAAATACATTGACCTGACCTTTATTCCTTGTTTTTGTCTATCAGATGCTCAAACTGATGATTGAAGCAGATCATTGATATTGTCTTTAAACATACTTCACCTCAGATTGAAGTCATAATCCTGTTTCAAATACAAACCTACTGATTCCTACTGCTGCTTTAATTTACAAAAGTCGGTTTGATTACAAGTAATGAAAGAATTTCAATATGTGGTAGAAGTAGTATACTGACAAAAAATACCTCAGTGTCCTTTTGTCGCTGCTCATTTGCTGATCCACGCTGCACGGGGCTGGGGAGCTCACTTGTTGGTTACACCCATCTTGCACTCCTATATTAGTGAACGAGAGGGAACCAGGAAATGTGTGCACAGAGTGGAGTTGAGCAATAGGGAGAGGTTACCATGCTGCCCTCACTCATGTGATGAATTCTCTTAAAGGGACAGTGTGAGTTTGTCAGTCTGAGTTTTATCATACAGTGAAGATTAAAAGACAACATTGAATAACCACATGATGTTTTTAAATAACTTACAGCTCACAATAGTTGAAGCAAACATTGAAAAGCTTCATGTTTGGTTTCCTCTGAAATCTACAGTTTCATAGAGCTATTTTGTATAACTGAAAAAAGATTTCTTGTGCTTTAAAGGAGAAGACAACACAGACAGTGTACAAACAAACAAACAACAACGTACAGATTCATAAAAGACGTAATGCTGCAATAGAGAGGTTAGACTTTGGAGAATTCATACAAAAGTACAATAAAATAGTACGCAGAAGTTTAAATTTGTGTTTCATCTGTGTATGTTTTACCAAGTGTTGTAGTCAAGACCACACGAACTGAGACCAAGACAAACCTGAAATCAGAGTGCTCAGAGACTGAGACAAGACCAAGACCATAAATATCAATAAAACAATCATCATCTTGTGTGCAGGGGGTGTGTCACTCACTTAAACTGTAACACCCAGAAGGTTTCAGCAGTAACCGGGGGATATAAATCAAATCATGAATTTAAGTTTTTTTTTATTCTTTTAGAAAGGGGCGTTTACCTTCTTATCACAGTAATGACGTGGAAAAATATCCCATCAGTGGTGGTCTTGATTGGTAATGCTTTAAAATCCGAGACCGAGATGAGGCCAAGTAAAAATGCTTTAGATTACGAGACGAGGCCGAGACCTTTAACAGACCCAGACTGATTTTAAGTACTGCAACTCTACAGTTTACCCACCTTCACTTCTTTATCAGGCACAAGTAAGTAGGCTCAGGACTGGTGAAATCAAAGTTTGTAGTTATGTTTCAACAGTGAATAAAATATACAGAGCATTCATTATCAGGTATGTTCATATTCTGGCTGAGGCTGGTTCAGTGTCCCTTCTCATGTCAGTGGTTACACTAATGCGGGAAGGCAGCTTGAAGTGAGCACCTGCAATACAGGGCTGTAAAAATCTGAGAAACCACAGGGAGGTGTCAGAGTGCCACTGAACTTCACCACCTTAAGGAAATGTGTCGATACACCTTTATAAATGTGAACTTTGAATAAATGGTTTATATGAAATAGTAATAAGTTAGGACTTCACTAACCGAGACCAAGAAGTACCTGAGACAGGAGTGCTCCGAGATAAGACCAAGACATTTAGGGATCCAGACCGAGTCAAGACCAAGACCAAGGCTGGGTGAGACCGAGTGTACCTGTAGTACCCAGATGTTTGAATTTCGACCCAATAATAGTTAGTGAAGACTGGTTTAATCAAACTTTGTAGTAATGATGCAACAGTGAATACAAATATCTCAACTAGAGACGTTTGGATTTTTGACTGATATACTCTGCAGTCATTATCAGGTTATTTTTTCAGTCTGGCTGAGGCTCGTTAGTGGAAACTGCAAAAAGGCCGTTCTTTTTTTAAGTACAATAGAGCGACACCTAAACAGTCAAATAAGGAGAATGGTATTGGCTGAAACAGTGGATACTTTTATGAATGAGATACATTTCTAATGTACAGCTATAAGTCCGTTCTTTTAGAAGACTAACATCCCACCAATAAACGATCAATTGTTTCGATCCAATCAGTAAAAGTATTTAAAACAAGACATCTTCTGTCATTTTACTCTCCACTGAAAGTCTGTTTAAAAAGATAGGTCTTACATTGTTTTAAATTTTATAATTCAGAGAGTTTGTTACTTTGATTTTCAGATGCAGTGTCTTCCACATATCAGGAGCATAAAAACATATTCTTCATCACTTTTTTTGTCTGATAATATTTCCTGCAGCCTTCAGCCTCTGTGCTTTCTAATTACTATTGTGTTATGATGTTTTTAGATTATGATAATTCATGTTTTAAGATACCTCATTGTACATATTTCTATCAATTGGGTAGATGGTTAACGATACAGCACAGATAAGAGAACAAAAGTCATCACTAGCACTGACAGCCTTCATGACTTAAAGGTCACATATTCTCCTCCTCTTCATCCTGTTTAAATAAGTCTCAGCGCTCCACAAAACATGTCTGTGAAGTTTCTTGTTCTAAATCCACTCTGATCCTGTATTTGATCATGCCTATAAACCCCTCTATTTCAGCCCTGCTCAGAACAGGCTGTGTGTGTACGTGCGAGGGTGAAAGGTTAACAGAATGCCTGAGATCCATGTCTGCTGTGGTGCAAGGAAAACGAGAGGGACTGGTCAGAGGAATGTCCTACGTCCACATATGATATTGAAATCAAGAAATTTGGCTTTACTGGTTTCGTCAAAGTACCGTAGTATGCGAGTGCAGTGAAGAAAAGTATAATCAGCTTTCTGTAGAAACATGGAAAAAAAAACATAGATGTTAACACATTGTCCCCTAATGACTTACAGAACTCAGCAGAGTCTCCAGGAGTCCAGTTAAACCCCTGTCCAGCATGTAGAGGCTGGACAGAGAGGCGTCAGAGTTCCACTGAACTTCACCAGCATTGGAAGAGGTGTTTTCACATACTGGTGGTTCACATACTGGATTAAATACATTGACCTGACCTTGATTCCTTGTTTTTGTCTATCAGATGGTCATACCGATGATTGAAGCAGATCATTGATGTTGTCTTTAGACATACTTCGCCTCAGATTGAAGTCATAATCCTGTTTCAAATACAAACCTACTGATTCCTACTGTTGCTTTAATTTACAAAGCCCTGCCTTGCAACAGTCGGTTTGATTCCAAGTAATGAAAGAATTGCACAACCAGTGTAGTGTTGAAAAATGAGGCCAATGTGGAAGTGCAAAATCCTGCAGTTCATCGAGTGTCCACTAGAGGCTGGCTCCAGGAACACCAGAATTCACATTCACACAACACATGCAAATAAAAAACTGTTTTTACAGCATGAATAAATATGTTAACAGCCTGGATTAGTTGTTGTCCACATGGGCACACACTGTACGGAGAGTGTATTTTTCTACAACAAATCCGATTTGAGGAACGATACGTGTTAACCATGTTTAGCCAAGTAGCTGACATGATTGACAGGTGGGTGCGATGTGTACGAGGCTTAAAACCCGCCTCAGCTCCAGCTCTCAGTCTAAAAAGTTAGACTGAGACAGGATTTCCAGCATGGTGGCTGCTGCTGATGAGCCTCAGGAGCCCCTGCTGTAACAGATGGGTGACATCACTCAGGCTTCATCCATTAATATTTACAGTTTATGTTTCATACACATAATCCTCCTACAGTTAAATAAAAAGCTAATTAGCTAGCTTATCTTTTAATAGTTTTACCGGTCAGTTTTAGAAGAGAAAATGACTTTCAGATGATTGTTTCTTAATTCTTGGCTTGCTGATGAGCTTTATGTCTGACATGTTTTTTTGTTGTTGCCTCCCTTCGTAAACAGCCAGTGACTACACCATGTATCCGTTCTCAACCCAAAATGGAAAAGACTTCCAGAATCTTCTCTCGGTCTATCTGGATGCAGCTTTCTTCCCGTGTTTACGAGAGCAGGATTTCTGGTGAGTGGTGACTGCTGCTTCTCATATTTGTTTCATGTTTGTATTTATTTGACTTGATAGCATTGTAGCAAAAGTCAACTTTTAAATATTCAGTGAAGATTTTGTCTTTATAGTCAGCTGTTAACTCTGTTAGTTGGACTGTTTGTCCTGAGGCTGGCTTCACACTAGGGGAGTTTAGGCCTGATTTTGGGCCTTTTATTTGTCCAAATAATCTTCAAGTGTGTGGTGTCAATACGATTATTTTACAGCTCCTGATCGAGTCAGAGCCTCCCCGATCTGGAATCCTAAATACAAAAACATGTTTGATATTTACCATTCCAGATCGGGCTGCCTCCGACTGAATACCTGCAGTAGCCAAAAAGAGAGCGAAGAGAGCATCACTTTTACAGCTCACAAACATGCCAGTGAACACAAACATAACTGTGCCCTGAGCCAAGAGGAATATAGAAAAAGAAGAGCAGCTTGAGTAACAACATGAGTGGCTTTTTAATGTCTCGACTGTCTTCCATATTTGTTTTTCTTCTGAAGTCACGTTTGATCACACGAGTTTCTGTGAGATCTCGTGTCTGTGGGATCACCACTGTGAACTCGTTTCTACAAACTGCAGGTGTGTGGTCTCACAGTCGGGTCAAATCGTCTAGTGTGTGCAGTCGGAGGATTATAATGTTTAGAATCATTTAGCTGTCCTTATGTCTTTGGTCTCCCACGTTTTTTAAATAGGTTAAGATCTGAATATTGTCGAGTGTGTAGCCAGCCTAAAAGAGTCCAAGACCTTTCTGATATCACTTGTTTGAAACAGTCGCTGATGAAATCTGCTCTTCACTAGTTCATTTCTGTTTGTGTTGATTTTGCAGGCAGGAGGGCTGGAGGCTGGAGAATGAAAACCCAACAGATCCCAACTCCCCTCTGGTCTTTAAAGGAGTGGTGTTCAATGAAATGAAAGGGGCTTTTGTAAGTCTACGACCTGCAGCCCTGACGCTCTGGCTCCGGATCCGGCCCGGCAGAACACGCTGTGTGTGAGCTACCTGCTGGGAGAGTAAGACCGAAAATCATTTCTTTTTATTTTGCATTAAGATGGGAGAAGCCATAAAAAGAGCCTCCATCCTCCTCTTTATTCACTACATCTTGGTTGTCATGTCGACGACTTTTTAAAGACTGAGAGCTTTACAGTACAGAAAGGATTCACTCAACAATTCTCTTCATTCAAAGTGAAGTTTTTAGCGAGTCCTATTGTTCAGAAATATTTCAAATCTCTTTGTTTTTTTCCCCGTGCAGCATCACTGACACATTTGAAGGATTCACCCTCAGCCTGCTGTCGTCTCTCATGATCTCTGGACCCAACTCTCCCTTCTACAAAGCTCTCATCGAACCCAATATAGGAACTGACTTCTCCTCTGTTGTAGGGTGAGTACGCAGGACGCAAAGTAACAAACTCTCACAAATAAACTGATCAGCAAGCTCAGAGGTTATTTAGAGCGACGGCTGGAGAAGCAGCGAGGACAGAAGTTTGGTTTGATGTGGAGGACTTCTCTGATCCAGAGGCTCAACGATGGTCCAGAACCATTTGATCTGTCAGTGCTGAGACAGCCGATGGAGACGACAGAGAGGGGCAGGAGAGGATGGGGATGATGCCCCCTGGAGGATTTGAATGTTATGGCTCTAATGTTTTAAAATAAACATCCTCATTTTGGCACGTTTGTAAATATTTTACAGCCAGCCGCTAAGATTTCAGTTATTGTCAATCCATGCAATTCTCTAAACACCAGATAAGCCAATAGAAGAATGTAATTGCAGTAGCTGGGTTCAACCTGTAGAGGGCCGTAGCTATGCATATTTTTAACACAAAATGTGGAATTTAAATTTAGATACTTTGTACTCTGGGGGTTTAGTTACTCTTTAAAGACGGGTTTTCATCTATATGATTTTGCTAAACTACTTAGATGACAACTTTCTTTTAGAAATATCTATTAAAAGATAATTTAACATTTTAGTATATTGCTGCTGAGCTGTGATGCTCTGCCTCATGTGCTGCAGACAGCGCTCAGAGTACTGCATTGTTCTGAAATGTTGTGTTCTGCAGATATGACGGCAGCACCAAAGAGGCGTCGTTCAGTATAGGACTGCAGGGAATGGCCGAGGAGGACACCGAGAGAGTGAAGCAAATCATCAGCCAAACCATCAACGACATCATCGAGTAAGTCCCACGCTCCCTTTTGTATTTAAGACTTTAATATATGTTTACAAACCTGCTCTCTCTAAGTGTCAGCTTGTTTTGATAAAGCCATAAACTGTAAGGTCTACTTGCACATGAAGGATGATGAGTTGCTTGGTTACATGAAATTGAAACGGCACATAAGATAAAATGAGTCCTCGTCATCATCGACAGGAGCGGCTTTGAGGAGGAAAGAATCGACGCTCTCCTGCATAAGATCCAGATCCAGATGAAGCACCAGTCCACAAACTTCGGCCTGTCTCTGGCCTCGGTGAGTTCACAAACACAAGGACACTGCATGTATTTATAAACCTCTATGTGTGAGATATGTCAGGAAGAATGATGATGTTAGTTATGTTGTCTCTGCTGAAATCTTGTGTTTCTACCACTATATACTCTGTGTATTTCTATACAAATACAGAATGTTTTAAACATGTCTAAACGTATGAGATGAGCTTGTTTTCACAGCAGTTTATTTGCTGATTTCTTCCTTTTGTTGATGAGTTGCAGTAAACTCAATAATCACAGAGAGTATAATATTTAAAGGGATTACACATGTGTATGAGAAGTAAAGTTTTAATCACTATACATCAATGTAAGAGTCAAACAGGACACTTAGATTAGCTTTATTTTGTCAGTAATGTTATAATCGCTTTGTGGATTCTGCTGCATGTTTCACATGTCGGTTTCATTATTCATGGCTGTTTGTGTATGTATATACATTTTTGTTTTTTCTAGTACATTGCGTCATCGTGGAACCACGACGGCGACCCGGTGGAGCTGCTGCAGATCAACGACAGCGTTGCCAAGTTCAAACAGACCCTGAAGGAAAACCCTCGCTTCCTCCAGGACAAAGTCAAGCTCTACTTTAAGGTGTGTGACACTGGGAAAGTACTTTTCTTCAAAACATCCAGAAATATGTGAAAAAAAGGTTTAAAAAAAATACAAGAATAAACCTTTTACAAGTCTCACTAATGTTCTCTGTAGGGGGAAATACTCGTTCTGCTCTTAAGGTCAACCTCAGCAGCCCTGGAGTGTTTTAAGATCATGACAAAAAAACATGAACTTTGAAGGTTTTCTGTATCATTTGTGTTTTTTCTCTTCCTCTTCAAATCCCCATTACCCCCCCTACAGGAGAACACACACAGACTGACCCTGTCCATGAGTCCGGATGAGGTCTACTTGGAGAAACAGGCCAAAGCCGAGGAGGAGAAGCTCCAGAAAAAGATCCATGCTCTGTCAGACAGCGACAAAAAAGACATCTATGAAAAAGGTACAAATGATTGAAACTGCTCCACGGAGGAAATCTGTGTTTCTCTGCTTCTGTTAAAACACTTTCTGAGCTTGACTCTGTGAAATCACACAGAATTGTCTGAAGCAAACAGGCTTTTATTGGCTGCTTGATTGATTTGATTGAAGCCCCAAAAAATCCAATAAACCATCAGATTAACACAATAACTGAGAAAAAAACATCAAGCGCTGCAATGTGACTGTATACAGAATATATTCATGTTGACCTGTTCTAGATCCCTCATTTAGTCATATAGTGTTACAATGCTGCATGTTCAAACTAAACATAGGCAGAGTTATAGAGCATGAGGTAAACATATGTTGGAGTAATCCCAGGATGAGTCAGCAGAGGGCGCTAAACGGCTTGAGGTGTTTTTTATTGACACCAGTATCAGATAAATAAGATGTTTTTTGAGCTGCAAATCATTCAAAGCTGCTCTATAAGTTTTCAAAGACTGACAAAAGTGTTACTGAATTGAGTGTCATTTGCCAGTTTTAGTCCGAGGGGGTGAGGAGTTGCCTTAAATATTAAAAACCGTCTTTGAGGGGACTTGTTAGAAACATTAAAGTACAGAGATTTACTGATGGAAAACCATAAAAGAACATTTCACCTGCATTCACTTTTCTGTTTATGACCCAACCAGTAAAACTTGTTGAAACATTTCAGAAGGATTTGATTGAGGCACTTCTGATTTAACTGTCTGTTTCATATTCATGTTCTTCTTCTTCTTCTTGGGAAAAGGTCTGGAGCTGCTGGCTGCTCAGAGCAAAACGCAGGACGCCTCCTGTTTGCCGGCGCTGAAAGTGTCTGACATTGAGCCCACGATCCCTGTTACTCCTGTTCAGATCAGCACAGCAGGTACGGCCCAGTGTCCGCTCTACACAAGTTTATAAAACATTATACACAACAAGGAAGAATCATCTCAGAGTGTTGTGGTTAAAACCCCTTAAAATGTTTCCTCTCCTTGTCTCCTTCAGTCGGCGTACCGGTGCAGTACTGTGAGCAGCCCACCAACGGGCTAGTTTACTTCAGAGCCATGTGCAGTCTCAACACACTGCCGGAGGACCTCAGGCTCTATGTCCCGCTCTTCTGCAGCGTTGTCACCAAGTAAGTTCACCTGACAGTCGATTGGACCAGAGCAAGATTTCAAAATGTGTCACCTGGTATATGAAAAGTTTGAAGATATTATGCTTTATTGATCTTTTCTGTATTTGTGTAAGGTTTGGACAGGTGGTGTTTGAAAGCATTTTAAAGATTGCATGTGTGTCTGTTTGTTAAATCAGGATGGGCTGTGGAGGTCTGGACTACAGACAACAGTCCCAGCAGATGGAGCTGAGGACTGGGGGCATGTCTGTCTCCACCCAGGTCGTCCCTGACTCCACCCAGCTGGACATGTACGAGCAGGTCAGTACCAGCTTACTGTGTTTGAAAAGTCGTACAAATATATGGATAGAAGTAATGTTTGGACAGAGACATTTCTGGACAAGAATACTTTAGATGATGTAGGGAGTGAGTCTGAGCCTGAAGGCAAAGCTCTCCATTTACCGGTCACCTATGATCATGAGCTATGGGTAGTGACCGAAATAATAAGATGGTGGATACAAGCGGCTGAAATGAGTTTCCTCCAGAGGTCGGCTGGGCTCAGTCTTAGAGAGAGGGCGAGGAGCTCAGACATTCTGGTAGAGCTCAGAGTAGAGCCGTTTCTCCCTCAAATCTAAAGGAGCCAGTCGAGGTGGTTCGGCCATCTGATTAGGATGCCACCTGGACGCCTCCCTTTGAGGTCTTCTGAGCACGCCCCAACTGGGAGGAGACCCCGGGGTAGACCCAGAGTTTACTGGAGGGATTACTGTGTATATCCCCACTGGCCTGGGAACACGTCAGAATCCCTCAGGAGGAACTGGAGAGAGAGAAGTCTGGGTTGAATTACTACTGCTGCCACAGAGACCTGACCTTTGATAAGTGGAAGAAAATGGATGAATGGAGTAATGAAGTATGCTGCTCCATGTCAGGTTCCTTCATATATGACATCACATGTAATTTAGTAACTTTATTCTATATTAATTAAATGTTTGTTCTTTATTATGATGATTCTTGTGCATTGTGGAAACCCATCTTCTTTCTGCTGCGTCGTCTTCAAAAATCAAATGTCTCCTCAAAGCTGCAGAAATTGAAACTGAGTGATCGTGTGTTACATAAACAGAGGTTGTGATTTATCTTGGTTCAGTGTTTAACTGCTGCTGGTTACATTACATCAGTATAAAACAGGTAATCAAAGAAGAGTCTTGTCTCTGTGTTCTCTGTTCCAGGGTGTCCTCCTGTCCTCCTCCTGCCTGGAGAGAAACCTTCCTCACATGTTTCATCTGTGGAGCGACATATTCAACAAGTACGTCCTCCATCACTTCTTATAAACTGAGAGAAAATGTGTCCTGAAATTCGAGGAGGCTGAGAAGACAGCTCGATATTTATCTTTTTTTTTTTTTTTTCCACTACAGCCCCCACTTTGACGAGGTGGAGCGCCTGAGAGTGCTGGTGATGATGTCAGCACAGGAGTTAGCCAATGGGATCTCCTACTCGGGCCACATGTACGCCATGACACGTGCAGGCCGTCACCTGACTCCAGCAGGAGACCTCAATGAGACGCTTGGTGGGATGGAACAGGTATGCACCTGGAGTGTTGATCCTAAAAAACTAAAATGATAGTGTCTGACTCCTGCACGTCAGCTTTAAGAAGTGTTGTCATAGTGATTTAAAGCTTGAAGTAAATTACGCAGACGCAGATTCAAGACATACAGTATAGCATGATTTTTTTCTGACAAGCAGAGACAATTTCATTTGTTCCTACTTTGTGCAAGAGGTTTTTTGTTTTTCCATTCTCTCGCTTCATATTTGATCCATCTTTTATCAATGATTACTTCAGGTGAAGTTTATGAAGAGGGTCGCTGAGTTGTCCGACCTCAGCCAAGTCATCCGAACGCTCGTCAGGATCAAGAAGCATCTTCTCAACCCGGACAACATGAGGTGAGATGTTACACCTGAGGAGAGGTTTTCTTTTAAAAGGTTTTGTTTTGGGGCTTTTTGGGCCTTTATTTTAGAGACAGGACAGTGGACAGAGTCAGAAATCAGAGAGAGAGAGAGAGAGAGAGAGAGAGAGAGAGAGTGGGGAAAGCAGGAAATGAGCCACAGGTCGTCCGCTTGGAGGACTACAGCCTCCACACATGGGGCGTCCACTAACCACTAGGCTATGGTCGCCTCCATGGTGATAGATTTTTGAATGATGAAGAGATAGTGACAGTATTCTGCAGTTAATGTTATTTTAATTACTGCAACATGGTTTCAATATAAAGGGTCTGTTTGTAACATGCTCGTCAATGTAAATGTTTGTCTCTTACAGGTGTGCGATCAACACTACTCCACAGAAAATGTCGGACACGGCAGCACAGCTGGAGAGCTTCATGAAGGACGTGGCTGACAACAGAAAGGAGCGCAAACCGGTCAGAAGTAACATTATTGAGGTAAACTATCAACAAACAAATCAAAACATGAAAGCAGGCAGAATAATTCTTAAAATTAGATTTTAATATTCTCTTGATTTTTTTTTCTAAAGAGGCCTCTCGACCCATCGGATGTCTCGGGGCTGAGCCGGAAACTCATCTCTGTAAGTTTTCAGGAACATCTTACATTTCTCTGTTTGTTTGCTCGCTATGTCAGTGGTTCTCAACTGGTGGGTAGGGGCCCATAAGTGGGTCACAGAGCTGTTTTCAGTGGGTCGTGACTGAGTTCCTAGGGGAAAAAAATGATGGTGTCAAAAAGTCTGTAAAGTTCTATGTTCTGTATCTTTGTTCTGTCACATCTTTTGAAACATCTTTCATTGAAAATAAACCTGATAGGTTGAACAATATCAGAAACTCTGGTCGCAGGAGGAGATGGTGGTGAGTCCTAAAGCTAAACCCATTAAGAACCACTCCTCTAAATATATCCCTGCCATAGTGAGTTCACATTATATTAAAGGCAGAACCGTCTCTGCAGATTAAAGAAGATAAAATAATGGAAAAGATGAGGAAAGGCCGTCTTATAGAAACGCAAAAATACAGATTTTAAAGTCAAAAATCTTTGAAGAAGCAAAATAACACCAACACAAAACAGTTGAACCTTTGATTTCAATAGTTGTGAGATCACCTGTAATTTTATTTTGTCCTTTATTATGAGACATTCCTTCAAAACAAAGTCCTGTGCATGCATGAGATTATAAATATAACGCTTATTTGTTTTTTTTAAATACCTGAGTACAATATTCCACCAGTACCGCTCAGCTCTCTTTTAACCATAGTTTACATCTTATTGTATAATATAACTGTTTTGTTTGTATATATACTGGTGGGTTTAGTATTTGTATATGTTCTATATTTAACTACTTCTCTACAGGTGTGCTCCGACAGGTTTTTGTTGTACTTGTACAGTGACAGTAAAGATCATCTTCTCTGATTTCAGGAGCAAAACTTCCAGCCGTGTCAGATGAAAACGTTCTTCCAGCTTCCCTTCCCTGTTCACTTTATCAGCGAGAGTATTCGTACGGTACCCTTCTCCCACCACGACTACGCCAGGTAACCACACCTGTACCTGGCAGGGATGAGTGACAGCACTTCCTTTAAAAGTCTGATTTACACGGACAGTTCTTTGTCTTTCTACTTTTTTCTACGTGTAACTTTTAGTTCATCTAAAGTGTAATAAAAACTTTTTGTTTCCTTTTTTCTCTTAAAGTTTGTGCATCTTGGCGAGGATGATGACGGCTAAGTTTCTGCATGGAGAAATCAGGGAGAAGGGAGGAGCCTACGGGGGCGGGGCCAGGATGGGAGGAGGTCTTTTCTCTTTTTACTCGTACAGGTGAGAGGCCGCAACACCACACTCAACAAAGTTTTAAAAAACATTGTGGAAATTGTGCTGACGTTGAAATACAATAACAGTTCATTTTGTTGCCTTGGCTGAAACAAGTTTAATATTTTATATACACTCAGGCTTTCTCGAACCTTAGAAAACGATGTGCATTTTGGTTAATAGGTGTATTTAATGGAATCTAATACATACAAAATCTCCGTACTTATGAAGGAGTAGAGGTAGATTCTATAAAAGGGGGCAGGCTGGGTTGTCTTCAAGATATGAATTTTGTTAAAGGTCACATATTCTCCTCGTCTTCAACCAGTTTAAATAAGTCTCAGAGCTCCTCAAAACATGTGTGTGAAGTTTCTTGTTCTAAATCCACTCTGATCCAGTATTTGATCATGTCTATAAACCCCTCTATTTCAGCCTTACTCAGAACAGACTGTTTCTGTGTCTGTACCTTTAAATATGTAAATGAGCTGTGTTTGACCACGCCCCCTCTCTGGAAGTGCTCGGGTGTCTCAGGCTTTCTCGCTACCTGCTCTATTGTTTACGGTGAGAAGGCAGACTCAGAGGGCAAAACAAACACCTAGCTGTGGGAGTGTCACCCACCTGGGGGAGGGGCTACTGCCCTTTGTGATGTCATGAAGGGAGAATCTCTAAACGGCCTTTTTGAGCACACATTTTCTGAAAAGTGGAGCAGGCAGAAGACGGAGAGGATGGACTTTTCTCATCATTGTGGGGTTTGTAGACGGACTAGAGACACATAGAAACATGGTGAAGAGGATTTAACAGAATATGTGACCTTTAAAATGGATTTCAAATAAAGTTTAAGAGAGAGAAGCGAAAGAACCAAAGTTGCAGCAGCACTTATTTTTTTCTAATCTAATGAAATTTGACCTCTTCTTCCTCCTTTTGTCCAAAATGCAAAATGTTTATATTACAAGAATATTCAGGCGATCTGTCTGGAAAAAAAGAGACACAGAAGACTGAACAATTTACTAAGGGAAGCCATCATGGGGCGTTTTTGGAAGCTGTAATAAAATATTCCAAATGACTTCTACGTTTAAAAAGAATCTTCTTTGAGTTGAACAGTGTGTCGTTGATTTTGTATTTCTTTCTCGTACTTCTCTAAGGGATCCAAACTCGGTGCAGACCTTGTCTGCGTTTCGTCGAGGTGTGGACTGGGCGAAGTCGGGACAGTTCACCCAGCAGGACATCGATGAAGCTAAACTGTCAGTGTTCTCGGCTGTTGACTCGCCTGTGGCCCCCGCGGACAAAGGTGAGGAACGACTGAGTGATCCCTCCAGCTGCTGTCAGGATGCCTCACCTGATCCTCCTCCAATCAGATCTCTGGAGCTTTAACATCTCAGTACATTACTGACAACTTCAACATTAGAAGTCTTTAATGGAGGTTAAAAGCTTTTAAAGGATTAATGAATAAAATGATGAGTAAAAAGTTGAATTATAAGCAAGTTCAGATATGAAGAGATCTTCATTAGTTTTATTAACTTAGTCTCCGTCTCTGTTGTAAAGCCGTCACTGTCTCCACTTTATCTCTTAGCTGTCTGGTTTGTTCACTCTGTGTTTGTGTTGCAGGAATGGGTCGCTTCCTCAGCGGAGTCACCGATGAGATAAAGCAGAATCACAGAGAAAGACTTTTTGCTGTCACTCACCAAAGTCTGGTGGAAGTGGCTGAAAGGTACAAACTTTATGTCCCCTTACATAACTCAGAAATGAAGAGAAGGAGAAACTAAAAGAAAAACAGACTGACAAACTGTTCCCGTTTATTCCCACATCAAGTGTTAACTCATGTCTTGTTTTCCCCCTCGCTGCAGATACCTCGGCGTCGGTCAGAGGACTTGTGGAGTTGCTATCTTGGGTCCAGAGAACGAGGCGATTAAAAAAGATCCCTCATGGATCGTAAAATAATCCAGTCTGTAGGCAACTTGTGATTTAAATACTCAACTGGACTTCTGGAGAATCACAGCTGCACGACTTATTCTGTACTGAATGCTGAAAGTCTACGGTTAGGATTTTTTATTAAAGAGTCAAAAAGCTGAAGCGCACAATATCAAGAGGAGGACTGAGAGCTGCTGTCATGGTTCAGATACGTCTTCATTCTGTATATATTTAATGAAATATATGATCATGTTGGAATACACTATGTGAGTGAGCTCTTCTTTTTGGGATCATTGCAAAAGTATCATCAAGAGATATATCATTTATATAAACTTCAATCAGGTGTTTTTGTTTTTTTCTGCAGGATACAAATGACTTTCTTCCTCTGTGGTTTACTCTGGGAAACTCAGAGCAGAGGAAGAACATCAGAGCCATTCTGTCTAATTCAAACAACAAACTGAGTCATGTGCAAACACTCAGTCAGGTCATGTTGGTCTTTGTGGGGGCGCAGGTAGTCTAGTGGCGGTTTTTGTGCACGCCCCATGTATGGAGGCTGTGGTCCTATTTTCCACAAATTTCACATTTTCATTGGTTCCTAAGTTAGGAAGTGATTGAACATGAATTATGATCTTAATATGTTTCCCTCAGTACGACCCTTATGAGGTAGAAGTAAACAAAATCATATCAAGATCATAACTCATATTCAACAACTTCCTAACTCTCTATCGATGAGCTGTAATCAGGAAGGTAATGAGAACAAACTCTTAGATAATGACCTGTTAACTATAGACTATGGTCATGTAGATAAGGTACTAATAAGTGCTTCATAATGACCAATAAGCAGCCAGTATGCTACTAGTTAGCATGCTAATAAGCTGCTAGTTAATGTTGAATATTATGACCTTAAATTGAAGTTTTAACAATTATTTTTCAAGTCTTTGAACACCACAGGTGAAATCAATTTCCCTCCATTTTATCGGGTTTGAAGCACAAATCAACAGATTTAAAACTCAGGGTGAATAAAACCAAAGAATTGCTGCAGGTCAACACATCTGGTGAGATGATTGAGTTTTTAAAATCAGACACTCTAACCTCAGTTCCCTTTTCTAAAATCCTAATTAACTGATAAATAAAACAGAGTCACACGTCTTTGCACACAATAAATGCTTTATTACTCTGACAGGACGGTCACATCTCACTGCCGGCACATGAAGGTAAAATGTTGCTCCACTTCCAAAACTACAGCAACAGCAGGACCCTACTCACAAACACCACTATAGAGATGTCACACACACACACACACACACACACACAGAAAGCCCAGAGTGGATAGAAACAACAAAGGCAACACCACAACAACACACACTCATATACGCATGGTTAGCAGGTGAAAGGATACACACACACACACACACACACACACACACACACACACACACACACACACACACACACACACACACACACACACACAGAAAGCCCAGAGTGGATAGAAACAACAAAGGCAATAATAATTTAAGGGATTTTTTAACATGGATATCATTAAAAAAAAGTCACCATTGTAGGCTCTAGGGTCACCGAAATATTTCATCACACATAAAGTAAATCATGCTTAACGCTTTTATATTATGTGTGCTGTGAGTTTGATGGCACTACAACATGTTATAGTATAGTTATTACTTATTGAATTACCATATTTAATGATAAAAAATCACTAAAATTACATTTATGCACATTTTACCAAACTAAGAGTTGTAGTATAATCAAGAGAAGATGGTTTATGTGTGTTGTGAGTTTGATGGCACTACAACATGTTATAGTATAGATATTACATATTGTATTACATATTTAATGATAAAAAATCACTACAATTACATGAAAGCCCTTTATCCAAAGCAACGTGATGTAGTTTATAGAGCAGGAGGACATTTATTCATAATGGGTTTTTGTTTTACCCTACACCTTACAAAAGGGATTTTATTGAACATTGGATTATTTATAGGCTATTGAAAAATCCTCAATTTGTTTTTGAAGTATTATTTTCCAATCTGAGAAATGTAGGATGAAAAACGTGAGATCACATTTGTGTAAAATGATTTTCATGACACTACACCTCTCCTGGGTGAAGTTATTGAATATTTCTGTATCATATTTTTTCAGTATTGCAATTTGCAGACGGTCCCTGCGCATTCGAGCACCAGCCGGCTCGGCTTAGAGGCCAATGCAAGTTCCCCAGCGCGGAGGACGGCTCGTTTGGAGGAAAATACGAATGTAGCTCGCAGTCTATCTTGTTGTGATTGCAGAGAGGTGTCGGTTTTGGAAGAGCAATGTTCCACTGATGAGTTATGGATCCGGGAAAGCCGAATCTGTGAATATATTTCGAAGTGTATCCCTTGCGCCAAAACAGATGACAAGACTTTAACATCTGTTTTAAATGTCTTTCTGAGACAATATAACGGTGACGGTGCACAAGCAAAGCAGTTCTGTCCTTGTAATTAAGTCCAAGGTTAAAATATAGCTCAAATAAGTCCTGTACTGTCATTTTTATCACAAGAACACAGAAGG
Organism: Labrus bergylta; assembly: GCF_963930695.1. NCBI lineage: Eukaryota > Metazoa > Chordata > Actinopteri > Labriformes > Labridae > Labrus > Labrus bergylta. The sequence continues at coordinate 7,486,807 of NC_089198.1, read as the reverse complement.
CTAAGACTGGCTGGTTTCTGTTGTGCACCTGATATCTGGTGAGCACGAGAAACTTTCACGTGAGCACCGGTTAGTTTCTGGTGCGCACAAGAAACATATATTTTTATTTTTTCTGCCTATGTCCCTTTAAGGGCTCCGTAGCTTTCTGATTAGTATTGTGTTATGATGTTTTTAGATTATTATAATTCATGTTTTAAGATACCTCATTGTACATTTTTCTATCAATTGGGGGAGTTACTGCTAATTTGGTCTGACAGAGAAATGTATACAAATGAACTATAGATTTATTTGCAAATTTATTCAAAACTTTACATCATTACAAATAGTCGATGGTTAGCGATACAGCACAGATAAGAGAACAAAAGTCATCACTAGCACTGACAACCTTCATGAATTAAAGGTCACATATTCTCCTCCTCTTCAACATGTTTAAATAAGTCTCAAACTTGTCTGTCTTTTGTTCTAAATCCACTCTGATCCTGTATTTGATCATGCCTATAAACCCCTCTATTTCAGCCCTGCTCAGAACAGGCTGTTTCTGTGTCTGTACCTTTAAATGTAAATGAGATGTGTCACCCACCTGGGGGAGGTGTTACTGCTCTTTGTGATGTCATAAAGAGAAAATCTCCAAACGACCTGTTTGAGCACACATTTTCTGAAAAGTGGAGCAGGCACAATACAGAGAGGATGGACTTTTCTCATCATTGGGGGGTTTGTAGACAGACCAGGGACACATATTAGAGTTAGAGAAACATGGTGAAGTGTATTTTACATAATATGAGACCTTTAACATTAATAATAATGATAATAACATAGCGCTTCTCTGAATACTCTAAGACGCCTAACTAAGAACAAAACAAAACAAAGAAGTGTGTGTGTGTGTGTGTGTGTGTGTGTGTGTGTGTGTGTGTGTGTGTGTGTGTGTGTGTGTGTGTCAAAGTACCATAGTATTCGAGTGCGGTGAAGAAAGTATAATCAGCTTTCTGTAGAAACATGGAAAAAAAAACACATGTTAACACATTGTCCCCTAATGACTTCTGTCTACTTCAGCTTACACAACTCAGCAGAGTCTTCTGAATCATAAAACCCCAGTCCAGCATGTAGAGGCTGAGTGAATGTGGTCTGGACTCTGTGGAGGAGAGTCATGGATTCAGAGATGCTGTAGAAGGACAGAATACCTGCTCTGTGATCCAGGTACACTCCTACTCTGGAGGACTGAGGACCTGAGACAGGAGTGAAGACTTTGTTGTAATAAAAGTTATAACTGTTGCTGTCACAGTCTAACACCCAAGATTTGTCATTATGTCCAAACCAACATTCATCTGAGAGCCCTGTTCTGCTGATATTCTTGTATGTGACTGCTACAGAAACATTTCCTCTCAACTCCACTTCCCAGTAACAACGTCCCATCAGACTCTCTTTACTCAGGACCTGACACCAATAAGTGAATCTGTCTGGGTGACTAGAATAAGACTGTTGTTTACTCATTAATGTTACTTTTCTGTTCCCATCAGATAATAAAAGTTTTGTGTATGCTGTGTTTGGATCCAGTGTGATGTCACATGAATATTTTAAGAACTCAGCTCTGGTCTTGGGCTCTGGTTCTGGTTCTGACAGTAAAACATCCACTTCAGTCACTGTCTGTGAGATGTTTGTCCATTTCTCTCTCAGGACGTCCTGTAGTTTATCTCTGACTTCTGACACAGCCGCTGTCACATCCTCAAAGTACCTCAGAGGACGGATCTTGATGCTGGATGAGTGTGTAGATTCACTGAGTGGTGACAGTGAGGGGTAGTCGTGTAGAAACTGGTTGTGATCTTCTGTGTGTGAGAGCTTCTCCAGTTCAGCGTCTCTCCTCTTCAGCTCAGTGATCTCCTGCTCCAGCTTCTCCTGAAGCTCTCTGACTCGACTCACTTCAGTTTGCTGCTGGGATCTGACCTGCTGCTTCACATCAGAGCGTCTTTTCTCCATGAGACGGATCAGCTCACTGAAGATCTTCTCACTGTTCCCCACTGTTTTATCAGCGGAGCCATTGATAGCCTCCACCTCCTGTTGGAGCATCTTCATATCTTTCTCTCTGTCCTGGATTCTCTGCTGGATGTTTTGTCGACTCACCTCGAGCTCTCTCTGCTTCTCGCTCCTTTCTGCTGCAGCTGAGACTGTGTCATGACCTTTGTGTTCATCCACAGAGCAGAGATAACAGATAGACTGCTGATCAGTACGACAGAACATCTTCATCACCTCATCATGACGAGAGCAGACGTTCTCCTGGAGCTTCTTGGAGGGCTCCACCAGCTTGTGTTTTGCATAAGCAGGTGAATCATAATGAGGCTGAAGGTGTTTCTCACAAAATGAGATCAAACAGACCAGACAGGACTTACAGGCTTTCAGTTTCCTCCCGGTGCAGACGTCACAGGCCACATCATCAGGTCCAGCATAGCAGTGATCAGCAGGAGCAGCTTGGAGTCCAGTCTTCTTCAGCTCCTCCACTAAATCTGCCAACATGGTGTTTTTCACCAGAACAGGCCTCGGTGTGAAAGTCTGCCTACATTGAGGGCAGCTGTAGATTGTCTTCTCATCCTCTGTGTCCCAGTGGCTTTTAATACAGCTCATACAGTAACTGTGTCCACAGGGAATAGCAACCGGATCCTTCAGGAGATCCAGACAGATGGAACAAGAGAAGGCCTCCCGGTCTAGTTGAACTCCTTTCTGCGCCATTTATCCTCTCAGTAACGACGACTGTCTGAGTTTCACTTCTTAGAAATCAAACTAGTTTCACCTCTCATCTAAACAGCATGTGTTTGTTCAGTGTCTGCTCTTGCACCGTCCCACATGTTGGTTACACCCATCCTCAAACTGTCGATCTAAAGGGGAGGGAACAAGAAAATAAACGTCAGAGTGGAGCTGGCTGAGTCTGAGAGCAGGAAGAAGAGGGAGGGGTTAACAAGCTCTGATTCATGTTTCATGCCTCTGACAGGGCAGATTCTCAACATGAATACATAACCTCTCTCTGTTGCATGGAAGAAAACTCTATAAGCAAGCATGTAAAAAACTCTAGTCACACATTTCTTAACATGTAAAAAGAAGTGAATAAAACACAGAGAATAACTGAACATGTTTTACAACTACTGTCAGAACGGAGCTACCTGTGAGCACCAGCATTACAAGCTGTGAAAATCTGAGACACCACAGGGAGGCGTCAGAGTTAACACTGAACTTCACCAGCATTGGAAGAGGTGTTTTCACATACTGGATTAAATACATTGACCTGACCTTTATTCCTTGTTTTTGACTATCAGATGGTCAAACTGATGATTGAAGCAGATCATTGATATTGTCTTTAGACATACTTCGCCTCAGATTGAAGTCATAATCCTGTTTCAAATACAAACCCACTGATTCCTACTTTTGCATTAACTTAAAAAGCCTTGCCTTAAAACAGTCGGTTTGATTACAAGTAATGGAAGAATTTGGATGTGTAATAGAAGTAGTCCACCGACAAAAAATACCTCAGTGTCCTTTTGTCGCTGCTCATTTGCTGATCCAGGCTGCACGGGGCTGGGCAGCTCACTTGTTGGTTACACCTATCTTGCACTCGTATATTAGTGAACGAGAGGGAACCAGGAAATGTGTGCACAGAGTGGAGTTGAGCAATAGGGAGAGGTTACCATGCTGCCCTCACTCATGTGATGAATTCTCTTAAAGGGACAGTGTGAGTTTGTCAGTCTGAGTTTTATCGTGCAGTTAAGATTAAAAGACAACATTGAACAACCACATGATGTTTTTAAATAACTTACAGCTCACAATAGTTGAAGCAAACATTGAAAAGCTTCATGTTTGGTTTCCTCTGAAATCTACAGTTTCATAGAGCTATTTTGTAAAAAAAGATTTGTTGTGCTTTAAAGGAGAAGACAACACAGACAGTGTATAAACAAACAACAACATACAGATTCAAAAAAGACGTAATGCTGCAATAGAGAGGTTAGACTTTGGAGAATTCATACAAAAGTACAATAAAATAGTACGCAGAAGTTTAAATTTGTGTTTCATCTGTGTATGTTTTACCAAGTGTTGTAGTCAAGACCACACGAACTGAGACCAAAACAAACCTGAAATCAGAATGCTCAGAGACCGAGACGAGACCAAGGCCAAGGCAGGGCAAGACTGAGACGAGACCAAGACTATAAATATAAATAAAACAATCATCATCTTTAAAATCCGAGACCGAGATGAGGCCGAGTAAAAATGATTTTGATTACGAGAAGAAAGCAAGACCTTTTAAAGATCCAGACCGATTTTGAGCACTACAACACTACAGTTTACCCACCTTCACTTCTTTATCAGGCACAAGTAAGTAGGCTCAGGACTGGTGAAATCAAACTTTGTAGTTATGTTTCAACAGTGAATAAAATATACAAAGCATTCATTATCAGGTATGTTCATATTCTGACTGAGGCTGGTTAAGTGTCCCTTCTCAGGTCAGTGGTTACACTAATGTGGGAAGGCAGCTTGAGGTGAGCACCTGCAATACAGGGCTGTCAAAATCTGAGAAACCACAGGGAGGCGTCAGAGTGCCACTGAACTTCACCACCTTAAGGAAACGTGTCAATACACCTTTTTAAATGTGATCTTTGAATAAATGGTTTAGATGTTTGAATTTCGACCCAATAATAGTTAGTGAAGACTGGTTTAATCACACTTTGTAGTAATGATGTAACAGTGCATACAAATATCTCAACTAGAGACGTTTGGATTTTTGACTGATATACTCCGCAGTCATTATCAGGTTATTTATTAAGTCTGGCTGAGGCTCGTTAGTGGAAACTGCAAAAAGGCCGTTCTTTTTTTAAGTACAATAGAGCGACACCTAAACAGTCAAATAAGGAGTATGGTATTGGCTGAAACAGTGGATACTTTTATGAATGAGATACATTTCTAATGTGCAGCTATAAGTCCGACCTTTTAGAAGACTAACATCCCACCAATAAACGATCAATTGTTTCGATCCAATCAGTAAAAGTCTTTAAAACAAGACATCTTCTGTCATTTTACTCTCCACTGAAAGTCTGTTTCAAAAGATAGGTCTTACATTGTTTTAAATTTTATTATTCATAGACTTTGTTACTTTGATTTTCAGATGCGGTGTCTTCCACATATCAGGAGCATAAAAACATATTCTTCATCACTTTTTTTTGTCTGATAATATTTCCTGCAGCCTTCAGCCTCTGTGTTTTCTAATTACTATTGTGTTATGATGTTTTTAGATTATGATAATTCATGTTTTAAGATACCTCATTGTACATATTTCTATCAATTGGGTAGATGGTTAGTGATACAGCACAGATAAGAGAACAAAAGTCATCACTAGCACTGACAGCCTTCATGACTTAAAGGTCACATATTCTCCTCCTCTTCAACATGTTTAAATAAGTCTCAGAGCTCCTCTAAACATGTGTGTGAAGTGTCTTGTTCTAAATCCACTCTGATCCTGTATTTGATCATGCCTATAAACCCCTCTATTTCAGCCCTGCTCAGAACAGGCTGTGTGTGTACGTGCGAGGGTGAAAGGTTAACAGAATGCCTGAGATCCATGTCTGCTGTGGTGCAAGGAAAACGAGAGGGACTGGTCAGAGGAATGTCCTACGTCCACATATGATATTGAAATCAAGAAATTTGGCTTTACTGGTTTCGTCAAAGTACCGTAGTATGCGAGTGCAGTGAAGAAAAGTATAATCAGCTTTCTGTAGAAACATGGAAAAAAAACATAGATGTTAACACATTGTCCCCTAATGACTTACAGAACTCAGCAGAGTCTCCAGGAGTCCAGTTAAACCCCTGTCCAGCATGTAGAGGCTGGACAGAGAGGCGTCAGAGTTCCACTGAACTTCACCACCATTGGAAGAGGTGTTTTCACATACTGGTGGTTCACATACTGGATTAAATACATTGACCTGACCTTTATTCCTTGTTTTTGTCTATCAGATGGTCAAACTGATGATTGAAGCAGATCATTGATGTTGTCTTTAGACGTACTTCGCCTCAGATTGAAGTCATAATCCTGTTTCAAATACAAACCTACTGATTCCTACTGCTGCTTTAATTTACAAAGCCTTGCCTTGCAAAAGTCGGTTTGATTCCAAGTAATGAAAGAATTGCACAACCAGTGCAGTGTTGAAAAATGAAGCCAATGTGGAAGTGCAAAATCCTGCAGTTCATCGAGTGTCCACTAGAGGCTGGCTCCAGGAACACCGGAATTCACATTCACACAACACATGCAAATAAAAAACTGTTTTTACAGCATGAATAAATATGTTAACAGCCTGGATTAGTTGTTGTCCACATGGGCACACACTGTACGGAGAGTGTATTTTTCTACAACAAATCCGATTTGAGGAACGATACGTGTTAACCATATTTAGCCAAGTAGCTGACATGATTGACAGGTGGGTGCGATGTGTACGAGGCTTAAAACCCGCCTCAGCTCCAACTCTCAGTCTAGAAAGTTAGACTGAGACAGGATTTCCAGCATGGTGGCTGCTGCCGATGAGCCTCAGGAGCCCCTGCTGTAACAGATGGGTGACATCACTCAGGCTTCATCCATTAATATTTACAGTTTATGTTTCATACACATAATCCTCCTACAGTTAAATAAAAAGCTAATTAGCTAGCTTATCTTTTAATAGTTTTACCGGTCAGTTTTAGAAGAGAAAATAACTTTCAGATGATTGTTTCTTAATTCTTGGCTTGCTGATGAGCTTTATGTCTGACATGTTTTTTTGTTGTTGCCTCCCTTCGTAAACAGCCAGTGACTACACCATGTATCCGTTCTCAACCCAAAATGGAAAAGACTTCCAGAATCTTCTCTCGGTCTATCTGGATGCAGCTTTCTTCCCGTGTTTACGAGAGCAGGATTTCTGGTGAGTGGTGACTGCTGCTTCTCATATTTGTTTCATGTTTGTATTTATTTGACTTGATAGCATTGTAGCAAAAGTCAACTTTTAAATATTCAGTGAAGATTTTGTCTTTATAGTCAGCTGTTAACTCTGTTAGTTGGACTGTTTGTCCTGAGGCTGGCTTCACACTAGGGGAGTTTAGGCCTGATTTTGGGCCTTTTATTTGTCCAAATAATCTTCAAGTGTGTGGTGTCAATATGTTTATTTTACAGCTCCTGATCGAGTCAGAGCCTCCCCGATCTGGAATCCTAAATACAAAAACATGTTTGATATTTACCATTCCAGATCGGGCTGCCTCCGACTGAATACCTGCAGTAGCCAAAAAGAGAGCGAAGAGAGCATCACTTTTACAGCTCACAAACATGCCAGTGAACACAAACATAACTGTGCCCTGAGCCAAGAGGAATATAGAAAAAGAAGAGCAGCTTGAGTAACAACATGAGTGGCTTTTTAATGTCTCGACTGTCTTCCATATTTGTTTTTCTTCTGAAGTCACGTTTGATCACACGAGTTTCTGTGAGATCTCGTGTCTGTGGGATCACCACTGTGAACTCGTTTCTACAAACTGCAGGTGTGTGGTCTCACAGTCGGGTCAAATCGTCTAGTGTGTGCAGTCGGAGGATTATAATGTTTAGAATCATTTAGCTGTCCTTATGTCTTTGGTCTCCCACGTTTTTTAAATAGGTTAAGATCTGAATATTGTCGAGTGTGTAGCCAGCCTAAAAGAGTCCAAGACCTTTCTGATATCACTTGTTTGAAACAGTCGCTGATGAAATCTGCTCTTCACTAGTTCATTTCTGTTTGTGTTGATTTTGCAGGCAGGAGGGCTGGAGGCTGGAGAATGAAAACCCAACAGATCCCAACTCCCCTCTGGTCTTTAAAGGAGTGGTGTTCAATGAAATGAAAGGGGTTTTTGTAAGTCTACTCTTTCCAAGTCACCTTTCTACACGTAGATACAATATAGTAAAGTGTTCTCTTAAGTAGCTTCAGATATCTCATATTTCTGCTGCTGTCCGTCCTGTCTCTATGACAACAGTCTGTTGACAACAGCTCCTGTATGACCGACACAGCTCCGTTGCTTTTCTCTGTTTGATATTTTTTATCTGTCACTTTGAGCATCAAACGGAGGATGCTTGACCTCCTACTTTGTCTAGATGATGAACTTTATGTTCGGCTGGTTGAAAGAAAAGCGCCGGTGACGTCAACAGCGGCGTTGATTTTTAGTTTGAAGCGCTCGGAGCGGCTGCACAAATTAGGCAGAGCGTTCGGAAGAAAGGCGCTGGACGCTGCGCTTTGCTGCTGCTGCAAACGCTCTCTCCTCATTGGGAACAATAGAACAAAGACACTCAGAAAAAGCTAACAAAATCTATAAAATGCTAGGCGGACATGGGGCCTAATGCAACAGCAGTGAAACAAGTTCCAGATATGAGATGAACAGGTGACGTCAGATAAATGGTTTTGAAATAAGAGTGTGTCAGTGACTGTTTAACGTTTGATTGTGTGTTTTTTTTTTTAGTCCGACAACGAGCGCGTGTACGCCCAGCACCTCCAGAACAAGCTGTATCCAGACCACACGTACTCTGTGGTGTCAGGAGGAGAGCCTCTAGCCATCCCTGACCTTACCTGGGAACAGCTCAAGCAGTTCCACGCCACGCATTACCAACCCAGCAACGCCAGGTACATGGACACACACACGTGTACACTGTGAGCCTAGAAGGGACAGGAAACTGTAAAGTGCTGTGACGAAATGAGATGAGAGCAGGTGTTAGCCAGCAGAATCCTTTCTTTGTTACATTTAATAATCTCCTGCAGCAGAACGATGCAGGCTCACATTGACACAGTAGATATGAAACACAGGAAACTTGAATAATTTGATGGTAACTGATGCTAGTTTGTCTGTTTCATGCTTTATCGATCTTATTTATTTCAGAATGATCATAATTCCTTAAAAATAATTTAACATGCAGGCTTTAAAATTGCTCAGAAAACACCCCTGAGAGTGTCCTCCATGTGCTCCTCAGGTTCTTCACGTATGGAGATTTGCCTTTGGAGCAGCATCTGAAGCAGATCGAAGAGGAAGCTCTGTCCAAGTTTGAACGCATCAACCCGAACACAGAGGTCCCCCCCCAGTCACACTGGAGCAGCCCTGTGAGTGTCATAATCCAGACCAGCATCTGTAACTTCTACTGATCAATAGATCTTAAAAACTACACCAACAATCTCAACAGCTGTTTATTATTGCATGCTTTTATATTAACACACTGAAATGCATTGATTAGTCGTTTTGATGTCGTCTTGAATCTCAATGGTTTCCCCAGAGAGAGGACCATGTGACCTGCAGCCCTGACGCTCTGGCTCCGGATCCGGCCCGGCAGAACACGCTGTGTGTGAGCTACCTGCTGGGAGAGTAAGACCGAAAATCATTTCTTTTTATTTTGCATTAAGATGGGAGAAGCCATAAAAAGAGCCTCCATCCTCCTCTTTATTCACTACATCTTGGTTGTCATGTCGACGACTTTTTAAAGACTGAGAGCTTTACAGTACAGAAAGGATTCACTCAACAATTCTCTTCATTCAAAGTGAAGTTTTTAGCAAGTCCTATTGTTCAGAAATATTTAAAATCTCTTTGTTTTTTTCCCCGCGCAGCATCACTGACACATTTGAAGGATTCACCCTCAGCCTGCTGTCGTCTCTCATGATCTCTGGACCCAACTCTCCCTTCTACAAAGCGCTCATCGAACCCAATATAGGAACTGACTTCTCCTCTGTTGTAGGGTGAGTACACAGGACGCAAAGTAACAAACTCTCACAAATAAAATGATCAGCAAGCTCAGAGGTTATTTAGAGCGACGGCTGGAGAAGCAGCGAGGACAGAAGTTTGGTTTAATGTGGAGGACTTCTCTGATCCAGAGGCTCAACGACGGTCCAGAACCATTTGATCTGTCAGTGCTGAGACAGCCGATGGAGACGACAGAGAGGGGCAGGAGAGGATGGGGATGATGCCCCCTGGAGGATTTGAATGTTATGGCTCTAATGTTTTAAAATAAACATCCTCATTTTGGCACGTTTGTAAATATTTTACAGCCAGCCGCTAAGATTTCAGTTATTGTCAATCCATGCAATTCTCTAAACACCAGATAAGCCAATAGAAGAATGTAATTGCAGTAGATGGGTTCAACCTGTAGAGGGCCGTAGCTATGCATATTTCTAACACAAAATGTGGAATTTAAATTTAGATACTTTGTACTCTGGGGGTTTAGTTACTCTTTAAAGACGGGTTGTCATCTATATGATTTTGCTAAGCTACTTAGATGACAACTTTCTTTTAGAAATGTCTATTAAAAGATAATTTAACATTTTAGTATATTGCTGCTGAGCTGTGATGCTCTGCCTCATGTGCTGCAGACAGCGCTCAGAGTACTGCATTGTTCTGAAATGTTGTGTTCTGCAGATATGACGGCAGCACCAAAGAGGCGTCGTTCAGTATAGGACTGCAGGGAATGGCCGAGGAGGACACCGAGAGAGTGAAGCAAATCATCAGCCAAACCATCAACGACATCATCGAGTAAGTCCCACGCTCCCTTTTGTATTTAAGACTTTAATATATGTTTACAAACCTGCTCTCTCTAAGTGTCAGCTTGTTTTGATAAAGCCATAAACTGTAAGGTCTACTTGCACATGAAGGATGATGAGTTGCTTGGTTACATGAAATTGAAACGGCACATAAGATAAAATGAGTCCTCGTCATCATCGACAGGAGCGGCTTTGAGGAGGAAAGAATCGACGCTCTCCTGCATAAGATCGAGATCCAGATGAAGCACCAGTCCACAAACTTCGGCCTGTCTCTGGCCTCGGTGAGTTCACAAACACAAGGACACTGCATGTATTTATAAACCTCTATGTGTGAGATATGTCAGGAACAATGATGATGTTAGTTATGTTGTCTCTGCTGAAATCTTGTGTTTCTACCACTATATACTCTGTGTATTTCTATACAAATACAGAATGTTTTAAACATGTCTAAACGTATGAGATGAGCTTGTTTTCACAGCAGTTTATTTGCTGATTTCTTCCTTTTTTTGATGAGTTGCAGTAAACTCAATAATCACAGAGAGTATAATATTTAAAGGGATTACACATGTGTATGAGAAGTAAAGTTTTAATCACTATACATCAATGTAAGAGTCAAACAGGACACTTAGATTAGTTTTATTTTGTCAGTAATGTTATAATCGCTTTGTGGATTCTGCTGCATGTTTCACATGTCGGTTTCATTATTCATGGCTGTTTGTGTATGTATGTACATTTTTGTTTTTTCTAGTACATTGCGTCATCGTGGAACCACGACGGCGACCCGGTGGAGCTGCTGCAGATCAACGACAGCGTTGCCAAGTTCAAACAGACCCTGAAGGAAAACCCTCGCTTCCTCCAGGACAAAGTCAAGCACTACTTTAAGGTGTGTGACACTGGGAAAGTACTTTTCTTCAAAACATCCAGAAATATGTGAAAAAAAGGTTTAAAAAAAATACAAGAATAAACCTTTTACAAGTCTCACTAATGTTCTCTGTAGGGGGAAATACTCGGTCTGCTCTTAAGGTCAACCTCAGCAGCCCTGGAGTGTTTTAAGATCATGACAAAAAAACATGAACTTTGAAGGTTTTCTGTATCATTTGTGTTTTTTCTCTTCCTCTTCAAATCCCCATTACCCCCCCTACAGGAGAACACACACAGACTGACCCTGTCCATGAGTCCGGATGAGGTCTACTTGGAGAAACAGGCCAAAGCCGAGGAGGAGAAGCTCCAGAAAAAGATCCATGCTCTGTCAGACAGCGACAAAAAAGACATCAAGGTACAAATGATTGAAACTGCTCCACGGAGGAAATCTGTGTTTCTCTGCTTCTGTTAAAACACTTTCTGAGCTTGACTCTGTGAAATCACACAGAATTGTCTGAAGCAAACAGGCTTTTATTGGCTGCTTGATTGATTTGATTGAAGCCCCAAAAAATCCAATAAACCATCAGATTAACACAATAACTGGGAAAAAAACATCAAGCGCTGCAATGTGACTGTATACAGAATATATTCATGTTGACCTATTCTAGATCCCTCATTTAGTCATATAGTGTTACAATGCTGCATGTTCAAACTAAACATAGGCAGAGTTATAGAGCATGAGGTAAACATATGTTGGAGTAATCCCAGGATGAGTCAGCAGAGGGCGCTAAACGGCTTGAGGTGTTTTTTATTGACGCCAGTATCAGATAAATAAGATGTTTTTTGAGCTGCAAATCATTCAAAGCTGCTCTATAAGTTTTCAAAGACAGACAAAAGTGTTACTGAATTGAGTGTCATTTGCCAGTTTTAGTCCGAGGGGGTGAGGAGTTGCCTTAAATATTAAAAACCGTCTTTGAGGGGACTTGTTAGAAACATTAAAGTACAGAGATTTACTGATGGAAAACCATAAAAGAACATTTCACCTGCATTCACTTTTCTGTTTATGACCCAACCAGTAAAACTTGTTGAAACATTTCAGAAGGATTTGATTGAGGCACTTCTGATTTAACTGTCTGTTTCATATTCATGTTCTTCTTCTTCTTCTTGGGAAAAGGTCTGGAGCTGCTGGCTGCTCAGAGCAAAACGCAGGACGCCTCCTGTTTGCCGGCGCTGAAAGTGTCTGACATTGAGCCCACGATCCCTGTTACTCCTGTTCAGATCAGCACAGCAGGTACGGCCCAGTGTCCGCTCTACACAAGTTTATAAAACATTATACACAACAAGGAAGAATCATCTCAGAGTGTTGTGGTTAAAACCCCTTAAAATGTTTCCTCTCCTTGTCTCCTTCAGTCGGCGTACCGGTGCAGTACTGTGAGCAGCCCACCAACGGGCTAGTTTACTTCAGAGCCATGTGCAGTCTCAACACACTGCCGGAGGACCTCAGGCTCTATGTCCCGCTCTTCTGCAGCGTTGTCACCAAGTAAGTTCACCTGACAGTCGATTGGACCAGAGCAAGATTTCAAAATGTGTCACCTGGTATATGAAAAGTTTGAAGATATTATGCTTTATTGATCTTTTCTGTATTTGTGTAAGGTTTGGACAGGTGGTGTTTGAAAGCATTTTAAAGATTGCATGTGTGTCTGTTTGTTAAATCAGGATGGGCTGTGGAGGTCTGGACTACAGACAACAGTCCCAGCAGATGGAGCTGAGGACTGGGGGCATGTCTGTCTCCACCCAGGTCGTCCCTGACTCCACCCAGCTGGACATGTACGAGCAGGTCAGTACCAGCTTACTGTGTTTGAAAAGTCTTACAAATATATGGATAGAAGTAATGTTTGGACAGAGACATTTCTGGACAAGAATACTTTAGATGATGTAGGGAGTGAGTCTGAGCCTGAAGGCAAAGCTCTCCATTTACCGGTCACCTATGATCATGAGCTATGGGTAGTGACCGAAATAATAAGATGGTGGATACAAGCGGCTGAAATGAGTTTCCTCCAGAGGTCGGCTGGGCTCAGTCTTAGAGAGAGGGCGAGGAGCTCAGACATTCTGGTAGAGCTCAGAGTAGAGCCGTTTCTCCCTCAAATCTAAAGGAGCCAGTCGAGGTGGTTCGGCCATCTGATTAGGATGCCACCTGGACGCCTCCCTTTGAGGTCTTCTGAGCACGCCCCAACTGGGAGGAGACCCCGGGGTAGACCCAGAGTTTACTGGAGGGATTACTGTGTATATCCCCACTGGCCTGGGAACACGTCAGAATCCCTCAGGAGGAACTGGGGAGAGAGAAGTCTGGGTTGAATTACTACTGCTGCCACAGAGACCTGACCTTTGATAAGTGGAAGAAAATGGATGAATGGAGTAATGAAGTATGCTGCTCCATGTCAGGTTCCTTCATATATGACATCACATGTAATTTAGTAACTTTATTCTATATTAATTAAATGTTTGTTCTTTATTATGATGATTCTTGTGCATTGTGGAAACCCATCTTCTTTCTGCTGCGTCGTCTTCAAAAATCAAATGTCTCCTCAAAGCTGCAGAAATTGAAACTGAGTGATCGTGTGTTACATAAACAGAGGTTGTGATTTATCTTGGTTCAATGTTTAACTGCTGCTGGTTACATTACATCGGTATAAAAGAGGTAATCAAAGAAGAGTCTTGTCTCTGTGTTCTCTGTTCCAGGGTGTCCTCCTGTCCTCCTCCTGCCTGGAGAGAAACCTTCCTCACATGTTTCATCTGTGGAGCGACATATTCAACAAGTACGTCCTCCATCACTTCTTATAAACTGAGAGAAAATGTGTCCTGAAATTCGAGGAGGCTGAGAAGACAGCTCGATATTTATCTTTTTTTTTTTTTTTTTTTTCCACTACAGCCCCCACTTTGACGAGGTGGAGCGCCTGAGAGTGCTGGTGATGATGTCAGCACAGGAGTTAGCCAATGGGATCTCCTACTCGGGCCACATGTACGCCATGACACGTGCAGGCCGTCACCTGACTCCAGCAGGAGACCTCAATGAGACGCTTGGTGGGATGGAACAGGTATGCACCTGGAGTGTTGATCCTAAAAAACTAAAATGATAGTGTCTGACTCCTGCACGTCAGCTTTAAGAAGTGTTGTCATAGTGATTTAAAGCTTGAAGTAAATTACGCAGACGCAGATTCAAGACATACAGTATAGCATGATTTTTTTCTGACAAGCAGAGACAATTTCATTTGTTCCTACTTTGTGCAAGAGGTTTTTTGTTTTTCCATTCTCTCGCTTCATATTTTATCCATCTTTTATCAATGATTACTTCAGGTGAAGTTTATGAAGAGGGTCGCCGAGTTGTCCGACCTCAGCCAAGTCATCCGAACGCTCGTCAGGATCAAGAAGCATCTTCTCAACCCGGACAACATGAGGTGAGATGTTACACCTGAGGAGAGGTTTTCTTTTAAAAGGTTTTGTTTTGGGGCTTTTTGGGCCTTTATTTTAGAGACAGGACAGTGGACAGAGTCAGAAATCAGAGAGAGAGAGAGAGAGAGAGAGAGAGAGAGAGAGTGGGGAAAGCAGGAAATGAGCCACAGGTCGTCCGCTTGGAGGACTACAGCCTCCACACATGGGGCGTCCACTAACCACTAGGCTATGGTCGCCTCCATGGTGATAGATTTTTGAATGATGAAGAGATAGTGACAGTATTCTGCAGTTAATGTTATTTTAATTACTGCAACATGGTTTCAATATAAAGGGTCTGTTTGTAACATGCTCGTCAATGTAAATGTTTGTCTCTTACAGGTGTGCGATCAACACTACTCCACAGAAAATGTCGGACACGGCAGCACAGCTGGAGAGCTTCATGAAGGACGTGGCTGACAACAGAAAGGAGCGCAAACCGGTCAGAAGTAACATTATTGAGGTAAACTATCAACAAACAAATCAAAACATGAAAGCAGGCAGAATAATTCTTAAAATTAGATTTTAATATTCTCTTGATTTTTTTTTCTAAAGAGGCCTCTCGACCCATCGGATGTCTCGGGGCTGAGCCGGAAACTCATCTCTGTAAGTTTTCAGGAACATCTTACATTTCTGTGTTTGTTTGCTCGCTATGTCAGTGGTTCTCAACTGGTGGGTAGGGGCCCATAAGTGGGTCACAGAGCTGTTTTCAGTGGGTCGTGACTGAGTTCCTAGGGGAAAAAAATGATGGTGTCAAAAAGTCTGTAAAGTTCTATGTTCTGTATCTTTGTTCTGTCACATCTTTTGAAACATCTTTCATTGAAAATAAACCTGATAGGTTGAACAATATCAGAAACTCTGGTCGCAGGAGGAGATGGTGGTGAGTCCTAAAGCTAAACCCATTAAGAACCACTCCTCTAAATATATCCCTGCCATAGTGAGTTCACATTATATTAAAGGCAGAACCGTCTCTGCAGATTAAAGAAGATAAAATAATGGAAAAGATGAGGAAAGGCCGTCTTATAGAAACGCAAAAATACAGATTTTAAAGTCAAAAATCTTTGAAGAAGCAAAATAACACCAACACAAAACAGTTGAACCTTTGATTTCAATAGTTGTGAGATCACCTGTAATTTTATTTTGTCCTTTATTATGAGACATTCCTTCAAAACAAAGTCCTGTGCATGCATGAGATTATAAATATAACGCTTATTTGTTTTTTTTAATACCTGAGTACAATATTCCACCAGTACCGCTCAGCTCTCTCTTAACCATAGTTTACATCTTATTGTATAATATAACTGTTTTGTTTGTATATGTACTGGTGGGTTTAGTATTTGTATATGTTCTATATTTAACTACTTCTCTACAGGTGTGCTCCGACAGGTTTTTGTTGTACTTGTACAGTGACAGTAAAGATCATCTTCTCTGATTTCAGGAGCAAAACTTCCAGCCGTGTCAGATGAAAACGTTCTTCCAGCTTCCCTTCCCTGTTCACTTTATCAGCGAGAGTATTCGTACGGTACCCTTCTCCCACCACGACTACGCCAGGTAACCACACCTGTACCTGGCAAGGGATGAGCACTTCCTTTAAAAGTCTGATTTACACGGACAGTTTTTTGTCTTTCTACTTTTTTCTACGTGTAACTTTTAGTTCATCTAAAGTGTAATAAAAACTTTTTGTTTCCTTTTTTCTCTTAAAGTTTGTGCATCTTGTCGAGGATGATGACGGCTAAGTTTCTGCATGGAGAAATCAGGGAGAAGGGAGGAGCCTACGGGGGCGGGGCCAGGATGGGAGGAGGTCTTTTCTCTTTTTACTCGTACAGGTGAGAGGCCGCCACACCACACTCAACAAAGTTTTAAAAAACATTATGGAAATTGTAATGACGTGGAAATCCAATAACAGTTCATTTTGTTGCCTTGGCTGAAACATTAATATTTTATATACACTTAGGCTTTCTCGAACCTTAGAAAACGATGTGCATTTTGGTTAATAGGTGTATTTAATGGAATCTAATACATAAAAAATCTCCGTACTTATGAAGGAGTAGAGGTAGATTCTATAAAAGGGGGCAGGCTGGGTTGTCTTCAAGATATGAATTTTGTTAAAGGTCACATATTCTCCTTCTCTTCAACCAGTTTAAAAAAGTCTCAGAGCTCCTCAAAACATGTGTGTGAAGTTTCTTGTTCTAAATCCACTCTGATCCTGTATTTGATCCTGTCTATAAACCCCTCTATTTCAGCCCTGCTCAGAACAGGCTGTTTCTGTGTCTGTACCTTTAAATATTTAAATGAGCTGTGTTTGACCACTCCCCCTCACTGGAAGGGCTCGGGTGTCTCAGGCTTTCTTGCTACCTGCTCTATTGTTTACGGTGAGAAGGCAGACTCAGAGGGCAGAACAAACACCTAGCTGTGGGAGTGTCACCCACCTGGGGGAGGGGCTACTGCCCTTTGTGATGTCATGAAGGGAAAATCTCTAAACGGCCTGTTTGAGTACACATTTTCTGAAAAGTGGAGCAGGCAGAAGACGGAGAGGATGGACTTTTCTCATCATTGGGGGGTTTGTAGACGGACTAGAGACACATAGAAACATGGTGAAGAGGATTTAACAGAATATGTGACCTTTAAAATGTATTTTAAATCAAGTTTTGGAGAGACAAGGGAAGAACCAAAGTTGCAGCAGCACTTATTTTGTTCTAATCGCATGAAATTTGAGTTTATTTGCTGAAAGACATTTGTTGCTATATTCTCAAATGTGACCTCTTCTTCCTCCCTTTGTCCAAAATGCAAAATGTTTATATTCCAAGAATATTCAGGCGATCTGTCTGGAAAAAAAGAGACACAGAAGACTGAACAATTTACTAAGGGAAGCCATCATGGGGCGTTTTTGGCAGCTGTAATAAAATATTCCAAATGACTTCTACGTTTAAAAAGAATCTTCTTTGAGTTGAACAGTGTGTCGTTGATTTTGTATTTCTTTCTCGTACTTCTCTAAGGGATCCAAACTCGGTGCAGACCTTGTCTGCGTTTCGTCGAGGTGTGGACTGGGCGAAGTCGGGACAGTTCACCCAGCAGGACATCGATGAAGCTAAACTGTCAGTGTTCTCGGCTGTAGACTCGCCTGTGGCCCCCGCGGACAAAGGTGAGGAACGACTGAGTGATCCCTCCAGCTGCTGTCAGGATGCCTCACCTGATCCTCCTCCAATCAGATCTCTGGAGCTTTAACATCTCAGTACATCACTGACAACTTCAACATTAGAAGTCTTTAATGGAGGTTAAAAGCTTTTAAAGGATTAATGAATAAAATGATGAATAAAAAGTTGAATTATAACCAAGTTCAGATATGAAGAGATCTTCATTAGTTTTATTAACTTAGTCTCCGTCTCTGTTGTAAAGCCGTCACTGTCTCCACTTTATCTCTTAGCTGTCTGGTTTGTTCACTCTGTGTTTGTGTTGCAGGAATGGGTCGCTTCCTCAGCGGAGTCACCGATGAGATGAAGCAGAATCACAGAGAAAGACTTTTTGCTGTCACTCACCAAAGTCTGGTGGAAGTGGCTGAAAGGTACAAACTTTATGTCCCCTTACATAACTCAGAAATGAAGAGAAGGAGAAGCTAAAAGAAAAAACAGACTGACAAACTGTTCCCGTTTATTCCCACATCAAGTGTTAACTCGTGTCTTGCTTTCCCCCGCACTGCAGATACCTCGGCGTCGGTCAGAGGACGTGTGGAGTTGCTATCTTGGGTCCAGAGAACGAGGCGATTAAAAAAGATCCCTCATGGATCGTAAAATAATCCAGTCTGTAGGTAACTTGTGATTTAAATACTCAACTGGACTTCTGGAGAATCACAGCTGCACGACTTCTTCTGTACTGAATGCTGAAAGTCTACGGTTAGGATTTTTTATTAAAGAGTCAAAAAGCTGAAGCGCACAATATCAAGAGGAGGACTGAGAGCTGCTGTCATGGTTCAGATACGTCTTCATTCTGTATATATTTAATGAAATATATGATCATGTTGGAATACACTATGTGAGTGAGCTCTTCTTTTTGGGATCATTGCAAAAGTATCATCAAGAGATATATCATTTATATAAACTTCAATCAGGTGTTTTTGTTTTTTTCTGCAGGATACAAATGACTTTCTTCCTCTGTGGTTTACTCTGGGAAACTCAGAGCAGAGGAAGAACATCAGAGCCATTCTGTCTAATTCAAACAACAAACTGAGTCATGTGCAAACACTCAGTCAGGTCATGTTGGTCTTTGTGGGGGCGCAGGTAGTCTAGTGGTTTTTGTGCACACCCCATGTATGGAGGCTGTGGTCCTATTTTCCACAATTTTTTACATTTTCATTGGTTCCTCAGTTAGGAAGTGATTGAACATGAATTATGATCTTAATATGTTTCCCTCAGTACGACCCTTATGAGGTAGAAGTAAACAAAAGCATATCAAGATCATAACTCATGTTCAACAACTTCCTAACTCTCTATCAATGAGCTGTAATCAGGAAGGTAATGAGAACAAACTCTTAGATAATGACCTGTTAACTATAGACTATGGTCATGTAGATAAGGTACTAATAAGTGCTTCATAATGACCAATAAGCAGCCAGTATGCTACTAGTTAGCATGCTAATAAGCCGCTAGTTAATGTTGAATATTATGACCTTAAATTGAAGTTTTAACAATTATTTTTCAAGTCTTTGAACACCACAGGTGAAA
>NC_089198.1:7412216-7462216 GCF_963930695.1 Labrus bergylta | reverse complement strand
TCCACCTCCTGTTGGAGTAGCTTCACATCTTTCTCTCTGTCCTGGATTCTCTGCTGGATGTTTTGTCGACTCATCTCGAGCTCTCTCTGCTTCTCGCTCCTTTCTGCTGCAGCTGAGACTGTGTCATGACCTTTGTGTTCGTCCATTAAACAGAGATAACAGATAGACTGCTGATCAGTACGACAAAATGCTTTCATCTCCTCATTATGACGAGAGCAGACGTTCTCCTGGAGATTCTTGGAGGGCTCCGCCAGCTTGTGTTTCTTTAATGGAGCTGCTTCAAAATGAGGCTGAAGATGTTTCTCACAGTAAGAGGCCAGACACTGCAGACAGGACTTACAGGCTTTCAGTTTCCTCCCGGTGCAGACATCACAGGCCACATCTTCAGGTCCAGCATAGCAGTGATCAGCAGGAGCAGCTTGGAGTCCAGTCTTCTTCAGCTCCTCCACTAAATCTGCTAACATGGTGTTTTTACCAAGGACAGGCCTCGGTGTGAAGGTCTGCCTACATTGAGGGCAGCTGTAGATTGTCTTCTCATCCTCTTTATCCCAGTGGCTTTTAATACAGTTCATACAGTAACTATGTCCACAGGGAATAGCAACCGGATCCTTCAGGAGATCCAGACAGATGGAACAAGAGAAGGCCTCCCGGTCTAGTTGAACTCCTTTCTGCGCCATTTCTCCTCTCTGTAACGACGACTGTCTGAGTTTCACTCCCTTAGAAATCAAACTAGTTTCACCTCTGATCTACACAGCATGTGTTTGTTCAGTGTCTGCTCTTGCACCGTCCCACATGTTGGTTACACCCATCCTCAAACTGTAGATCTAAAGGGGAGGGAACAAGAAAATAAACGTCAGAGTGGAGCTGGCTGAGTCTGATAGCAGGAAGAAGAGGGAGGGGTTAACAAGCTCTGATTCATGTTTCATTACTCTGACAGGGCAGATTCTCAACATGAATACATAACCACTCTCTGTTGCATGGAAGAAAACTCTATAAGCAAGCATGTAAAAAACTCTAGTCACACATTTCTTAACATGTAAAAAGAAGTGAATAAAACACAGAGCATAACTGAACAGGTTCTACAACTACTGTCAGAACGGAGCTACCTGTGAGCACCAGCATTACAAGCTGTGAAAATCTGAGACACCACAAGGAGGCGTCAGAGTTCCACTGAACTTCACCACCATTGGACGAGGTATTTTCACATCCTGGTGGTTCACATGCTGGATTAAATACATTGACCTGACCTTTATTCCTTGTTTTTGTCTATCAGCTGGTCAAACTGATGATTGAAGCAGATCATTGATATTGTCTTTAAACATACTTCACCTCAGATTGAAGTCATAATCCTGTTTCAAATACAAACCGACTGATTCCTACTGCTGCTTTAATTTACAAAAGTCGGTTTGATTACAAGTAATGGAAGAATTTGGATATGTAGTAGAAGTAGTACACCGACAAAAAATACCTCAGTGTCCTTTTGTCGCTGCTCATTTGCTGATCCACGCTGCACGGGGCTGTGGAGCTCACTTGTTGGTTACACCCATCTTGCACTCGTATATTAGTGAAGCAGAGGGAACCAGGAAATGTGTGCACAGAGTGGAGTTGAGCAATCGGGAGGGGTTACCATGCTGCCTTCACGCAGGTGATGAATTCTCTTAAAGGGACAGTGTGAGTCTTTCAGTCTGAGTTTTATCGTGCAGTTAAGATTAAAAGACAACATTGAACAACCACATGATGTTTTTAAATAACTTACAGCTCACAATAGTTGAAGCAAACATTGAAAAGCTTCATGTTTGGTTTCCTCTGAAATCTACAGTTTCATAGAGCTATTTTGTATAACTGAAAAAAGTTTTCTTGTGCTTTAAAGGAGAAGACAACACAGAGAGAATGAAGACAGAAAATACTACCTGAAATGAGACCGTGTACAAACAAACAAAATCATACAGATTCATAAAAGACGTAATGCTGCAATAGAGAGATTAGACTTTGGAGAATTCTTACAACAATATGATAAAATAGTACGCAGAAGTTTAAATGTGTGATTCATCTACGTATGTTTTACCAAGTGTTGTAGTCAAGATCACACGAACTGAGACCAAGACAAACCTGAACACAGAGTGCTCAGAGACTGAGACAGGACCAAGACCATAAATATAAATAAAACAATCATCATCTTGTGTGCAGGGGGTGTGTCACTCACTTAAACTGTAACACCCAGAAGGTTTCAGCAGTAACCTGGGGATATAAATCAAATCATGAATTGAAGTTTTTTAAATTCTTTTAGAAAGGGGCGTTTACCTTCTTATCACAGTAATGACGTGGAAAAATAGCCTATCAGTGGTAGTCTTGATTGGTAATGCTTTAAAATCCGAGACCGAGATGAGGCCGAGTAAAAATGATTTCGATTACGAGAAGAGAGCGAGACCTTTAAAAGACCCAGACCGATTTTTAGTACTGCAACATTACAGTTTACCCACCTTCACTTCTTTATCAGGCACAAGTAAGTAGGCTCAGGACTGGTGAAATCAAACTTTGTAGTTATGTTTCAACAGTGAATAAAATATACAGAGCATTCATTATCAGGTAAATTCATATTCTGGCTGAGGCTGGTTAAGTGTCCCTTCTCAGGTCAGTGGTTACACTAATGTGGGAAGGCAGCTTGAGGTGAGCACCTACAATACAGGGCTGTCAAAATCTGAGAAACCACAGGGAGGCGTCAGAGTGCCACTGAACTTGACCACCTTAAGGAAATGTGTCAATACACCTTTTTAAATGTGATCTTTGAATAAATGGTTTATGGATCAATGACGTGACGCTAATTTTTTTGTGTCCATAAGGTTTAGTTAACTTTTAAAGGCTTAAAATCTAAAAATAAATGTACAGATGACATGCTTTCATCCTTTGTTTTTAGGACCTAGTCTAAAATTTATATTTATTATACATTTTTAGAGAATATTTGGGGTATTTAGGCCAAAATGTATAAGTGGTTAACCATTGAAACTTCGTACCAAAGAATTAAACTTGCTTTAAAAAGGTTACATTTTCATTTAACACCCTATGAACTAGCCTGGCATAATCTTACAATAGAACTGTTCAATAGTAAACAAAAGTGATGGAACATCATTGGTCTTATTATTATAATTATTTTAGGGAAATCTTGTCACCCAGTCAAGTACCAAATTGTTAACCACCATTGAAGGAGCCATTTTGTTCATATGTTCATCATATCATGTGACAATAAATGATATCACAAAGAAGAACCCCTGATGGTCCTAACTGCTGCACGCCATGTTTAGCAACTCTCTTTAAAACATGAGATAATTTGACATTTTAAGGGCGTGGTCAGGTATGTCAAATGGTATGACCTCAGAAAAACATTAACAATTTATGATAATTATAAAAATTTGTATTTACTTCGAAAATTAGATTTGAAATGTTCACACCGGGAAATGTGCTTACATAGGTCTCAATGATAATGCCTGTCAAATTTGATTTGAAGTGGAAATGTCAGATGGTGTAACCGGTTACACTATTTGACATTTATGACAAGCCTTTCTGTTAGAGGCCACTTTTGTCAAATATCAGTATTTTCTTATGTTGATTAAAGTGGTTATCCATCCACAACCTTATTATCAAAGGTCTAGGACAAAATTCCCTGGCATTTTGTAAATGTTTAGCTTCAAATTGCATATTTGTGTTCCATTTACTTACATTTATAAAGGTGCACTATGTAGTTTTGGTAGAGAAGTGTGAAAGTTGGAGATATTTACAGATTATGTGGTATATGTCCATCATAACTCTAAACACAAACTGTCCTCAGATGAAAATTTGGTCCCTGTAACACTGTTTGAAGATAAAATGCTACTGGAGAAGTTATGGTGGTGGGCCCGCAACAGTGAAAGCGTAACTCTCCTGGTAGCTTTATATCTCCAAACAGTGTTCCAGGGACCCATTTTTTACTTTGAATGAAGTTTGTGTATTCAATTCAGAAAATATATCAAAGAATTGTTTCACTTCTCCAACTTTCAAATTTCACCACCAAATCTACATAGTGCACCTTTAAACATGTATGATCTAATATATGTTTGTATGCTGTAATATTGGCACCAGTAGTTGCATTTTAGATGTGTCGGCTATTAGGGGCCATGTGGTAGGTAGTATCAGCGTGTCACTACCTGGAGCTTGCTTGCCAAAGTCTGGTACTATAGAAGGTGGCAATGCTGTTTGGGCTGTGATGGCCATGATGTAAAGAAGGAGAGATGTAAAGTGTTGCCTGTGGGTATGTTATCCTTTGATTAGGGCACAAGTACCTTGAGTTTATTCCAAATACTGAAGAAATTAATTCCCCCTGAAGATTTTGATCAGATGTTGTAATTTACTTAAGATATGAATTAATTAAGGATGCACCGATCCTGACTAAGACAGCCAGATCAGGTATCAGTAAGAATTTGCCGATCTATGAGACCCATCCAAAAGGCAGATCTATTCACTTCAGTTTTATACTATTCTGTGTTTAAGACAAATGTGCTACATTACTGTCATCAGCGTACTGGTATTCTGTGCACTTTGGTAGGTGGAGCAAACATTAAATGGAGGAAGCTAACAACAATTTCTTCAAGAAACAATGGCCTTTGACTGTAGAAGCAGTATGGTCAGTTGGTGTAACTGGTTTGCGTCAATTGGTGTAACCAGTATTTCTTGTAAAAATTATAATAAAATACAGGGAAATGAAAGTGGAATTAAAGTAGTCCTCTATTGCAGTGAAATAACATGTTTTTTTAACAATTTTTACATAATTTGCCAAAAGTTAATTGGAAAACAGAGGTGTTTTCAGCTTTGTGCCCCGCTCAGTATTGAAAAAGGGCATAACTTATGAATTTAGGGATAATCCTAATAAAATCTATTTTCTTGTGCTATTTTAAAATGAAGTAATTACAATCATGAGTACACTAGCATATACTCTAGATGTATAAAATATAAAATATTATTAATTTTTCAGTGGTTACACCACTTGACATTTTTAGGTCCATTTAGTCTTACCTTTTGAAAAAAAAGATTGAAATGTCATTTTAAAAAACACAAAACCAACATGAATACAAATCTCACATTTTAATGAACCTGATGCATGCTTTCAAATTGTGTTTTTAAAAGATTCTTGAATTGGTCATCGGAACAACCAAGCCCTTAAAAAGATAGGTCTTACGTTGTTTTAAATTGTATTATTCATAGACTTTGTTACTTTGATTTCCAGATGCAGTGTCTTCCACATATCAGGAGCATAAAAACATATTCTTCATCACTTTTTTGGTCTGATAATATTTCCTGCGGCCTTCAGCCTCTGTGCTTTCTGATTGGTATTGTGTTATGATGTTTGTAGATTATGATATTTCATGTTTTAAGGTACCTCATTGTAAATTTTTCTATCAATTTTAGGGGGGGGGGGTTACTGCTAATTTGGTCTGACAGAGAAATCTATACAAATGAACCATGGATTTATTTGCAAATTTATTCAAAACTTTACATCATTACAAATAGTAGATGGTTAGCGATACAGCACAGATAAGAGAACAAAAGTCATCACTAGCACTGACAACCTTCATGAATTAAAGGTCACATATTCTCCTCCTCTTCAACATGTTTAAATAAGTCTCAAACTTGTCTGTCTTTTGTTCTAAATCCACTCTGATCCTGTATTTGATCATGCCTACAAACCCCTCTATTTCAGCCCTGCTCAGAACAGGCTGTTTCTGTGTCTGTACCTTTAAATGTAAATGAGACATGTCACCCACCTGGGGGAGGTGTTACTGCTCTTTGTGATGTCATAAAGAGAAAATCTCCAAACGACCTGTTTGAGCACACATTTTCTGAAAAGTGGAGCAGGCACAATACAGAGAGGATGGACTTTTCTCATCATTGGGGGGTTTGTAGACAGACCAGAGACACATATTAGTGTTAGAGAAACATGGTGAAGTGTATTTTACATAATATGAGACCTTTAACATTAATAATAATAATAATAACATAGCGCTTCTCTGAATACTCTAAGACGCCTAACAAAGAAAAACAACAAAACAAAACATTGAAAACAAAACAAAGAAAAAATAATCTAAGAGAAGGAGGAAACTTCTGTTTACCTTATTCTTTTGAAGACGTGCGTGTGCACGTGTGAAAGGTTAAAAGAATGCTTATACTCAGGTCCATGTCTGCTGTGGTGCAAAGAAAACTAGTGGGCTCTAAGTGACAGGTCAGAGGAAGGTCACACGTCCACATATGAAATTGAAATCTATGAAATACGGAAATCTGCTTTACTGGTTTCGTCAAAGTACCGTAGTATGCAAGTGCAGTGAAGAAAAGTATAATCAGCTTTCTGTAGAAACATGGAAAAAAACACAGATGTTAACACATTGTCCCCTAATGACTTCTGTTTACTTCAGCTTACACAACTCAGCAGAGTCTTCAGGAGACCAGTTTAACCAGTTAAACCAGTTAAACCCCAGTCCAGCATGTAGAGGCTGAGTGAATGTGGTCTGGACTCTGTGGAGGAGAGTCATGGTTTCAGAGATGCTGTAGAAGGACAGAATACCTGCTCTGTGATCCAGGTACACTCCTACTCTGGAGGACCGAGGACCTGAGACAGGAGTCCTGACATTGTTGTACCAAAAGTAATAACTGTTGTTGTCACAATCTAACGCCCAAGATTTGTCATTACGTCCAAACAGACATTCATCTGACCTCCCTGCTCTGCTGATATTCTTGTATGTAACTGCTACAGAAATTCTTCCTCTCAACTCCACTTCCCAGTAACAACGTCCCATCAGACTCTCTTTACTCAGGACCTGACACCTACCAGTGAATCTGTCTGGGTGACTAGAATAAGACTGTTGTTCTCTCATTACTGTTACTTTTCTGTTCCCTTTAGATAATAACAGCAGTGTGTGTGCTGTGTTTGGATCCAGTGTGATGTCACATGAATATTTGAAGAACTCAGCTCTGGTCTTGGGCTCTGGTTCTGGTCCTGACAGTAAAACATCCACTTCAGTCACTGTCTGTGAGATTTTTGTCCATTTCTCTCTCAGGACGTCCTGTAGTTTATCTCTGACTTCTGACACAGCCGCTGTCACGTCCTCAAAGTACCTCAGAGGACGGATCTTGATGCTGGATGAGTGTGTAGATTCACTGAGTGGTGACAGTGAGGGGTAGTCGTGTAGAAACTGGTTGTGATCTTCTGTGTGTGAGAGCTTCTCCAGTTCAGCGTCTTTGCTCTTCAGCTCAGTGATCTCCTGCTCCAGCTTCTCCTGAAGCTCTCTGACTCGACTCACTTCAGTTTGCTGCTGGGATCTGACCTGCTGCTTCACATCAGAGCGTCTTTTCTCCATGAGACGGATCAGCTCAGTGAACATCTTCTCACTGTTCCCCACTGTTTTATCAGCAGAGCCATTGATAGCCTCCACCTCCTGTTGGAGCAGCTTCACATCTTTCTCTCTGTCCTGGATTCTCTGCTGGATGTTTTGTCGACTCACCTCGAGCTCTCTCTGCCTCTCGCTCCTTTCTACTGCAGCTGAGACTGTGTCATGACCTTTGTGTTCATCCACAGGACAGAGATAACAAATAGACTGCTGATCAGTACGACAGAACATCATCATCACCTCATCATGACGAGAGCAGACGTTCTCCTGGAGCTTCTTGGAGGGCTCCACCAGCTTGTGTTTCTTTAATGGAGCTGCTTCAAAATGAGGCTGAAGATGTTTCTCACAGTAAGAGGCTAGACACTGCAGACAGGACTTACAGGCTTTCAGTTTCCGCCCGGTGCAGACATCACAGGCCACATCTTCAGATCCAGCATAGCAGTGATCAGCAGGAGCAGCTTGGAGTCCAGTCTTCTTCAGCTCCTCCACTAAAACTGCCAACATGGTGTTTTTACCAAGGACAGGCCTCGGTGTGAAGGTCTGCCTACACTGAGGGCAGCTGTAGATTGTCTTTTCATCCTCTTTATCCCAGTGGCTTTTAATACAGTTCATACAGTAACTATGTCCACAGGGAATAGCAACCGGATCCTTCAGGAGATCCAGACAGATGGAACAAGAGAAGGCCTCCCGGTCTAGTTGAACTCCTTTCTGCGCCATTTCTCCTCTCTGTAACGACGACTGTCTGAGTTTCACTTCTTAGAAATCAAACTAGTTTCACCTCTCATCTAAACAGCATGTGTTTGTTCAGTGTCTGCTCTTGCACCGTCCCACATGTTGGTTACACCCATCCTCAAACTGTAGATCTAAAGGGGAGGGAACAAGAAAATAAACGTCAGAGTGGAGCTGGCTGAGTCTGAGAGCAGGAAGAAGAGGGAGGGGTTAACAAGCTCTGACTCATGTTTCATTACTCTGACAGGGCAGATTCTCAACATGAATACATAACCACTCTCTGTTGCATGGAAGCAAACTATGTAAGCAAGCATGTAAAAAACTCTAGTCACACATTTCTTAACATGTAAAAAGAAGTGAATAAAACACAGAGAATAAGTGAACATGTTCTACAACTACTGTCAGAATGGAGCTACCCGTGAGCACCAGCATTACAAGCTGTGAACATCTGAGACACCACAGGGAGGGGTCAGAGTTCTACTGAACTTCACCACCATTGGAAGAGGTGTTTTCACATACTGGATTAAATACATTGACCTGACCTTTATTTCTTGTTTTTGTCGATCAGATGGTCAAGCTGATGATTGAAGCAGATCATTGATGTTGTCTTTAAACATACTTCACCTCAGATTGAAGTCATAATCCTGTTTCAAATACAAACCTACTGATTCCTACTTTTGCCTTAACTTAAAAAGCCTTGCCTTAAAACAGTCGGTTTGATTCCAAGTAATGGAAGAATTTGGATATGTAGTAGAAGTAGTACACCGACAAAAAATACCTCAGTGTCCTTTTGTCGCTGCTCATTTGCTGATCCAGGCTGCACGGGGCTGGGGAGCTCACTTGTTGGTTACACCTATCTTGCACTCGTATATTAGTGAAGGAGAGGGAACCAGGAAATGTGTGCACAGAGTGGAGTTGAGCAATCGGGAGGGGTTACCATGCTGCCCTCACGCAGGTGATGAATTCTCTTAAAGGGACAGTGTGAGTTTGTCAGTCTGAGTTTTATCGTACAGTGAAGATTAAAAGACAACATTGAACAACCACATGATGTTTTTAAATAACTTACAGCTCACAATAGCTGAAGCAAACATTGAAAAGCTTCATGTTTGGTTTCCTCTGAAATCTACAGTTTCATAGAGCTGTTTTGTATAACTGAAAAAAGATTTCTTGTGCTTTAAAGGAGAAGACAACACAGACAGTGTACAAACAAACAACAACATACAGATTCATAAAAGACGTAATGCTGCAATAGAGAGGTTAGACTTTGGAGAATTCATACAAAAGTACAATAAAATAGTACGCAGAAGTTTAAATTTGTGTTTCATCTGTGTATGTTTTACCAAGTGTTGTAGTCAAGACCACACGAACTGAGACCAAGACATACCTGAAATCAGAGTGCTCAGAGACCGAGACAAGACCAAGACCATAAATATAAATAAAACAATCATCATCTTGTGTGTAGGGGGCGTGTCACTCACTTAAACTGTAACACCCAGAAGGTTTCAGCAGTAACCGGGGGATATAAATCAAATCATGAATTTAAGTTTTTTTAATTCTTTTAGAAAGGGGCGTTTACCTTCTTATCACAGTAATGACGTGGAAAAATATCCCATCAGTGGTAGTCTTGATTGGTAATGCTTTAAAATCCGAGACCGAGATGAGGCCGAGTAAAAATGCTTTAGATTACGAGACGAGGCCGAGACCTTTAAAAGACCCAGACTGATTTTAAGTACTGCATCTCTACAGTTTACCCACCTTCACTTCTTTATCAGGCACAAGTAAGTAGGCTCAGGACTGGTGAAATCAAACTTTGTAGTTATGTTTCAACAGTGAATAAAATATGCACTCATTATCAGGTAAATTCATATTCTGACTGAGGCTAGTTAAGTGTCCCTTCTCATGTCAGTGGTTACACTAATGTGGGAAGGCAGCTTGAAGTGAGCACCTGCAATACAGGGCTGTCAAAATCTGAGAAACCACAGGGAGGCGTCAGAGTGCCACTGAACATCACCACCTTAAGGAAATGTGTCAATACACCTTTTTAAATGTGATCTTTGAATAAATGGTTTAGATGTTTGAATTTCAACCCAACAATAGTTAGTGAAGACTGGTTTAATCAAACTTTGTGGTAATGATGCAACAGTGAATACAAATATCTCAACTAGAGACGTTTGGATTTTTGACTGATATACTCTGCAGTCATTATCAGGTTAAGTCTGGCTGAGGCTCGTTAGTGGAAACTGCAAAAAGGCTGTTCTTTTTTTAAGTACAATAGAGTGACACCTAAACAGTCAAATAAGGAGAATGGTAGTGGCTGAAACAGTGGATACTTTTATGAATAAGATACATTTCTAATGTGCAGCTATAAGTCCGACCTTTTAGAAGACTAACATCCCACCAATAAACGATCAATTGTTTCGATCCAATCAGTAAAAGTCTTTAAAACAAGACATCTTCTGTCATTTTACTCTCCACTGAAAGTCTGTTTCAAAAGATAGGTCTTACATTGTTTTAAATTTTATTATTCATAGACTTTGTTACTTTGATTTTCAGATGCAGTGTCTTCCACATATCAGGAGCATAAAAACATATTCTTCATCACTTTTTTTTGTCTGATAAGATTTCCTGCAGCCTTCAGCCTCTGTGCCTTCTAATTAGTATTGTGTTATGATGTTTTTAGATTATGATAATTCATGTTTTAAGATACCTCATTGTACATATTTCTATCAATTGGGTAGATGGTTAGCGATACAGCACAGATAAGAGAACAAAAGTCATCACTAGCACTGACAGCCTTCATGACTTAAAGGTCACATATTCTCCTCCTCTTCAACCTGTTTAAATAAGTCTCAGAGCTCCACAAAACATGTGTGTGAAGTTTCTTGTTCTAAATCCACTCTGATCCTGTATTTGATCATGCCTATAAACCCCTCTATTTCAGCCCTGCTCAGAACAGGCTGTGTGTGTACGTGCGAGGGTGAAAGGTTAACGGAATGCCTGAGATCCATGTCTGCTGTGGTGCAAGGAAAACGAGAGGGACTGGTCAGAGGAATGTCCTACGTCCACATATGATATTGAAATCAAGAAATTTGGCTTTACTGGTTTCGTCAAAGTACCGTAGTATGCGAGTGCAGTGAAGAAAAGTATAATCAGCTTTCTGTAGAAACATGGAAAAAAAACGTAGATGTTAACACATTGTCCCCTAATGACTTACAGAACTCAGCAGAGTCTCCAGGAGTCCAGTTAAACCCCTGTCCAGCTTGTAGAGGCTGGACAGAGAGGCGTCAGAGTTCCCCTGAACTTCACCACCATTGGAAGAGGTGTTTTCACATACTGGTGGTTCACATACTGGATTAAATACATTGACCTGACCTTTATTCCTTGTTTTTGACTATCAGATGGTCAAACCGATGATTGAAGCAGATCATTGATGTTGTCTTTAAACGTACTTCGCCTCAGATTGAAGTCATAATCCTGTTTCAAATACAAACCTACTGATTCCTACTGCTGCTTTAATTTACAAAGCCTTGCCTTGCAACAGTCGGTTTGATTCCAAGTAATGAAAGAATTTGGATATGTAGTAGTAGTAGTAGTAGTAGTAGTAGTACAACAATCAAAGATAGTTTTAAAAAACCTCACACTAACAGTTAAATGTTATCAGACCAATCCCTCACCAGGTACTAGCTGTAAACATAATTCCCATTCCAACAAAGTATTTGATTTGACCATGCGGCAACCAGTGTAGTGTTGAAAAATGAGGCCAATGTGGAAGTGCAAAATCCTGCAGTTCATCGAGTGTCCACTAGAGGCTGGCTCCAGGAACACCGGAATTCACATTCACACAACACATGCAAATAAAAAACTGTTTTTACAGCATGAATAAACATGTTAACAGCCTGGATTAGTTGTTGTCCACATGGGCACACACTGTACGGAGAGTGTATTTTTCTACAACAAATCCGATTTGAGGAACGATACGTGTTAACCATATTTAGCCAAGTAGCTGACATGATTGACAGGTGGGCGCGATGTGTACGAGGCTTAAAACCCGCCTCAGCTCCAGCTCTCAGTCTAGAAAGTTAGACTGAGACAGGATTTCCAGCATGGTGGCTGCTGCTGATGAGCCTCAGGAGCCCCTGCTGTAACAGATGGGTGACATCACTCAGGCTTCATCCATTAATATTTACAGTTTATGTTTCATACACATAATCCTCCTACAGTTAAATAAAAAGCTAATTAGCTAGCTTATCTTTTAATAGTTTTACCGGTCAGTTTTAGAAGAGAAAATGACTTTCAGATGATTGTTTCTTAATTCTTGGCTTGCTGATGAGCTTTATGTCTGACATGTTTTTTTGTTGTTGCCTCCCTTCGTAAACAGCCAGTGACTACACCATGTATCCGTTCTCAACCCAAAATGGAAAAGACTTCCAGAATCTTCTCTCGGTCTATCTGGATGCAGCTTTCTTCCCGTGTTTACGAGAGCAGGATTTCTGGTGAGTGGTGACTGCTGCTTCTCATATTTGTTTCATGTTTGTATTTATTTGACTTGATAGCATTGTAGCAAAAGTCAACTTTTAAATATTCAGTGAAGATTTTGTCTTTATAGTCAGCTGTTAACTCTGTTAGTTGGACTGTTTGTCCTGAGGCTGGCTTCACACTAGGGGAGTTTAGGCCTGATTTTGGGCCTTTTATTTGTCCAAATAATCTTCAAGTGTGTGGTGTCAATACGATTATTTTACAGCTCCTGATCGAGTCAGAGCCTCCCCGATCTGGAATCCTAAATACAAAAACATGTTTGATATTTACCATTCCAGATCGGGCTGCCTCCGACTGAATACCTGCAGTAGCCAAAAAGAGAGCGAAGAGAGCATCACTTTTACAGCTCACAAACATGCCAGTGAACACAAACATAACTGTGCCCTGAGCCAAGAGGAATATAGAAAAAGAAGAGCAGCTTGAGTAACAACATGAGTGGCTTTTTAATGTCTCGACTGTCTTCCATATTTGTTTTTCTTCTGAAGTCACGTTTGATCACACGAGTTTCTGTGAGATCTCGTGTCTGTGGGATCACCACTGTGAACTCGTTTCTACAAACTGCAGGTGTGTGGTCTCACAGTCGGGTCAAATCGTCTAGTGTGTGCAGTCGGAGGATTATAATGTTTAGAATCATTTAGCTGTCCTTATGTCTTTGGTCTCCCACGTTTTTTAAATAGGTTAAGATCTGAATATTGTCGAGTGTGTAGCCAGCCTAAAAGAGTCCAAGACCTTTCTGATATCACTTGTTTGAAACAGTCGCTGATGAAATCTGCTCTTCACTAGTTCATTTCTGTTTGTGTTGATTTTGCAGGCAGGAGGGCTGGAGGCTGGAGAATGAAAACCCAACAGATCCCAACTCCCCTCTGGTCTTTAAAGGAGTGGTGTTCAATGAAATGAAAGGGGCTTTTGTAAGTCTACTCTTTCCAAGTCACCTTTCTACACGTAGATACAATATAGTAAAGTGTTCTTTTAAGTAGCTTCAGATATCTCATATTTCTGCTGCCGTCCGTCCTGTCTCTATGACAACAGTCTGTTGACAACAGCTCCTGTATGACCGACACAACTCCGTTGCTTTTCTCTGTTTGATATTTTTTATCTGTCACTTTGAGCCACAAACGGAGGATGCTTGACCTCCTACTTTGTCTAGATGATGAACTTTATGATCGGCTGGTTGAAAGAAAAGCGCCGGTGACGTCAACAGCGGCGTTGATTTTTAGTTTGAAGCGCTCGGAGCGGCTGCACAAATTAGGCAGAGCGCTCGGAAGAAAGGCGCTGGACGCTGCGCTTTGCTGCTGCTGCAAACGCTCTCTCCTCATTGGGAACAATAGAACAAAGACACTCAGAAAAAGCTAACAAAATCTATAAAATGCTAGGCAGACATGGGGCCTAATGCAACAGCAGTGAAACAAGTTCCAGATATGAGATGAACAGGTGACGTCAGATAAATGGTTTTGAAATAAGAGTGTGTCAGTGACTGTTTAACGTTTGATTGTGTGTTGTTTTTTATTAGTCCGACAACGAGCGCGTGTACGCCCAGCACCTCCAGAACAAGCTGTATCCAGACCACACGTACTCTGTGGTGTCAGGAGGAGAGCCTCTAGCCATCCCTGACCTTACCTGGGAACAGCTCAAGCAGTTCCACGCCACGCATTACCACCCCAGCAACGCCAGGTACATGGACACACACACGTGTACACTGTGAGCCTAGAAGGGACAGGAAACTGTAAAGTGCTGTGAAGAAATGAGATGAGAGCAGGTGTTAGCCAGCAGAATCCTTTCTTTGTTACATTTAATAATCTCCTGCAGCAGAACGATGCAGGCTCACATTGACACAGTAGATATGAAACACAGGAAACTTGAATAATTTGATGGTAACTGATGCTAGTTTGTCTTTTTCATGCTTTATCGATCTTATTTATTTCAGAATGATCATAATTCCTTAAAAATAATTTAACATGCAGGCTTTAAAATTGCTCAGAAAACACCCCTGAGAGTGTCCTCCATGTGCTCCTCAGGTTCTTCACGTATGGAGATTTGCCTTTGGAGCAGCATCTGAAGCAGATCGAAGAGGAAGCTCTGTCCAAGTTTGAACGCATCAACCCGAACACAGAGGTCCCCCCCCAGCCACACTGGAGCAGCCCTGTGAGTGTCATAATCCAGACCAGCATCTGTAACTTCTACTGATCAATAGATCTTAAAAACTACACCAACAATCTCAACAGCTGTTTATTATTGCACGCTTTTATATTAACACACTGAAATGCATTGATTAGTCGTTTTGATGTCGTCGTGAATCTCAATGGTTTCCCCAGAGAGAGGACCATGTGACCTGCAGCCCTGACGCTCTGGCTCCGGATCCGGCCCGGCAGAACACGCTGTGTGTGAGCTACCTGCTGGGAGAGTAAGACCGAAAATCATTTCTTTTTATTTTGCATTAAGATGGGAGAAGCCATAAAAAGAGCCTCCATCCTCCTCTTTATTCATTACATCTTGGTTGTCACGTCGACGGCTTTTTAAAGACTGAGAGCTTTACAGTACAGAAAGGATTCACTCAACAATTCTCTTCATTCAAAGTGAAGTTTTTAGCGAGTCCTATTGTTCAGAAATATTTAAAATCTCTTTGTTTTTTTCCCCGCGCAGCATCACTGACACATTTGAAGGATTCACCCTCAGCCTGCTGTCGTCTCTCATGATCTCTGGACCCAACTCTCCCTTCTACAAAGCTCTCATCGAACCCAATATAGGAACTGACTTCTCCTCTGTTGTAGGGTGAGTACGCAGGACGCAAAGTAACAAACTCTCACAAATAAAATGATCAGCAAGCTCAGAGGTTATTTAGAGCGACGGCTGGAGAAGCAGCGAGGACAGAAGTTTGGTTTAATGTGGAGGACTTCTCTGATCCAGAGGCTCAACGACGGTCCAGAACCATTTGATCTGTCAGTGCTGAGACAGCCGATGGAGACGACAGAGAGGGGCAGGAGAGGATGGGGATGATGCCCCCTGGAGGATTTGAATGTTATGGCTCTAATGTTTTAAAATAAACATCCTCATTTTGGCACGTTTGGAAATATTTTACAGCCAGCCGCTAAGATTTCAGTTATTGTCAATCCATGCAATTCTCTAAACACCAGATAAGCCAATAGAAGAATGTAATTGCAGTAGCTGGGTTCAACCTGTAGAGGGCCGTAGCTATGCATATTTCTAACACAAAATGTGGAATTTAAATTTAGATACTTTGTACTCTGGGGGTTTAGTTACTCTTTAAAGACGGGTTTTCATCTATATGATTTTGCTAAGCTACTTAGATGACAACTTTCTTTTAGAAATGTCTATTAAAAGATAATTTAACATTTTAGTATATTGCTGCTGAGCTGCGATGCTCTGCCTCATGTGCTGCAGACAGCGCTCAGAGTACTGCATTGTTCTGAAATGTTGTGTTCTGCAGATATGACGGCAGCACCAAAGAGGCGTCGTTCAGTATAGGACTGCAGGGAATGGCCGAGGAGGACACCGAGAGAGTGAAGCAAATCATCAGCCAAACCATCAACGACATCATCGAGTAAGTCCCACGCTCCCTTTTGTATTTAAGACTTTAATATATGTTTACAAACCTGCTCTCTCTAAGTGTCAGCTTGTTTTGATAAAGCCATAAACTGTAAGGTCTACTTGCACATGAAGGATGATGAGTTGCTTGGTTACATGAAATTGAAACGGCACATAAGATAAAATGAGTCCTCGTCATCATCGACAGGAGCGGCTTTGAGGAGGAAAGAATCGACGCTCTCCTGCATAAGATCGAGATCCAGATGAAGCACCAGTCCACAAACTTCGGCCTGTCTCTGGCCTCGGTGAGTTCACAAACACAAGGACACTGCATGTATTTATAAACCTCTATGTGTGAGATATGTCAGGAAGAATGATGATGTTAGTTATGTTGTCTCTGCTGAAATCTTGTGTTTCTACCACTATATACTCTGTGTATTTCTATGCAAATACAGAATGTTTTAAACATGTCTAAACGTATGAGATGAGCTTGTTTTCACAGCAGTTTATTTGCTGATTTCTTCCTTTTTTTGATGAGTTGCAGTAAACTCAATAATCACAGAGAGTATAATATTTAAAGGGATTACACATGTGTATGAGAAGTAAAGTTTTAATCACTATACATCAATGTAAGAGTCAAACAGGACACTTAGATTAGCTTTATTTTGTCAGTAATGTTATAATCGCTTTGTGGATTCTGCTGCATGTTTCACATGTCGGTTTCATTATTCATGGCTGTATGTATATACCTTTTTGTTTTTTCTAGTACATTGCGTCATCGTGGAACCACGACGGCGACCCGGTGGAGCTGCTGCAGATCAACGACAGCGTTGCCAAGTTCAAACAGACCCTGAAGGAAAACCCTCGCTTCCTCCAGGACAAAGTCAAGCACTACTTTAAGGTGTGTGACACTGGGAAAGTACTTTTCTTCAAAACATCCAGAAATATGTGAAAAAAAGGTTTAAAAAAAATACAAGAATAAACCTTTTACAAGTCTCACTAATGTTCTCTGTAGGGGGAAATACTCGGTCTGCTCTTAAGGTCAAGCTCAGCAGCCCTGGAGTGTTTTAAGATCATGACAAAAAAACATGAACTTTGAAGGTTTTCTGTATCATTTGTGTTTTTTCTCTTCCTCTTCAAATCCCCATTACCCCCCCTACAGGAGAACACACACAGACTGACCCTGTCCATGAGTCCGGATGAGGTCTACTTGGAGAAACAGGCCAAAGCCGAGGAGGAGAAGCTCCAGAAAAAGATCCATGCTCTGTCAGACAGCGACAAAAAAGACATCTATGAAAAAGGTACAAATGATTGAAACTGCTCCACGGAGGAAATCTGTGTTTCTCTGCTTCTGTTAAAACACTTTCTGAGCTTGACTCTGTGAAATCACACAGAATTGTCTGAAGCAAACAGGCTTTTATTGGCTGCTTGATTGATTTGATTGAAGCCCCAAAAAATCCCTCATTTAGTCATATAGTGTTACAATGCTGCATGTTCAAACTAAACATAGGCAGAGTTATAGAGCATGAGGTAAACATATGTTGGAGTAATCCCAGGATGAGTCAGCAGAGGGCGCTAAACGGCTTGAGGTGTTTTTACTGACGCCAGTATCAGATAAATAAGATGTTTTTTGAGCTGCAAATCATTCAAAGCTGCTCTATAAGTTTTCAAAGACTGACAAAAGTGTTACTGAATTGAGTGTCATTTGCCAGTTTTAGTCCGAGGGGGTGAGGAGTTGCCTTAAATATTAAAAACCGTCTTTGAGGGGACTTGTTAGAAACATTAAAGTACAGAGATTTACTGATGGAAAACCATAAAAGAACATTTCACCTGCATTCACTTTTCTGTTTATGACCCAACCAGTAATACTTGTTGAAACATTTCAGAAGGATTTGATTGAGGCACTTCTGATTGAACTGTCTGTTTCATATTCATGTTCTTCTTCTTCTTCTTCTTCTTCTTCTTCTTCTTCTTGGGAAAAGGTCTGGAGCTGCTGGCTGCTCAGAACAAAACACAGGACGCCTCCTGTTTGCCGGCGCTGAAAGTGTCTGACATTGAGCCCACGATCCCTGTTACTCCTGTTCAGATCAGCACAGCAGGTACGGCCCAGTGTCCGCTCTACACAAGTTTATAAAACATTATACACAACAAGGAAGAATCATCTCAGAGTGTTGTAGTTAAAACCCCTTAAAATGTTTCCTCTCCTTGTCTCCTTCAGTCGGCGTACCGGTGCAGTACTGTGAGCAGCCCACCAACGGGCTAGTTTACTTCAGAGCCATGTGCAGTCTCAACACACTGCCGGAGGACCTCAGGCTCTATGTCCCGCTCTTCTGCAGCGTTGTCACCAAGTAAGTTCACCTGACAGTCAATTGGACCAGAGCAAGATTTCAAAATGTGTCACCTGGTATATGAAAAGTTTGAAGATATTATGCTTTATTGATCTTTTCTGTATTTGTGTAAGGTTTGGACAGGTGGTGTTTGAAAGCATTTTAAAGATTGCATGTGTGTCTGTTTGTTAAATCAGGATGGGCTGTGGAGGTCTGGACTACAGACAACAGTCCCAGCAGATGGAGCTGAGGACTGGGGGCATGTCTGTCTCCACCCAGGTCGTCCCTGACTCCACCCAGCTGGACATGTACGAGCAGGTCAGTACCAGCTTACTGTGTTTGAAAAGTCTTACAAATATATGGATAGAAGTAATGTTTGGACAGAGACATTTCTGGACAAGAATACTTTAGATGATGTAGGGAGTGAGTCTGAGCCTGAAGGCAAAGCTCTCCATTTACCGGTCACCTATGATCATGAGCTATGGGTAGTGACCGAAATAATAAGATGGTGGATACAAGCGGCTGAAATGAGTTTCCTCCAGAGGTCGGCTGGGCTCAGTCTTAGAGAGAGGGCGAGGAGCTCAGACATTCTGGTAGAGCTCAGAGTAGAGCCGTTTCTCCCTCAAATCTAAAGGAGCCAGTCGAGGTGGTTCGGCCATCTGATTAGGATGCCACCTGGACGCCTCCCTTTGAGGTCTTCTGAGCACGCCCCAACTGGGAGGAGACCCCGGGGTAGACCCAGAGTTTACTGGAGGGATTACTGTGTATATCCCCACTGGCCTGGGAACACTTCAGAATCCCTCAGGAGGAACTGGGGAGAGAGAAGTCTGGGTTGAATTACTACTGCTGCCACAGAGACCTGACCTTTGATAAGTGGAAGAAAATGGATGAATGGAGTAATGAAGTATGCTGCTCCATGTCAGGTTCCTTCATATATGACATCACATGTAATTTAGTAACTTTATTCTATATTAATTAAATGTTTGTTCTTTATTATGATGATTCTTGTGCATTGTGGAAACCCATCTTCTTTCTGCTGCGTCGTCTTCAAAAATCAAATGTCTCCTCAAAGCTGCAGAAATTGAAACTGAGTGATCGTGTGTTACATAAACAGAGGTTGTGATTTATGTTGGTTCAATGTTTAACTGCTGCTGGTTACATTACATCGGTATAAAACAGGTAATCAAAGAAGAGTCTTGTCTCTGTGTTCTCTGTTCCAGGGTGTCCTCCTGTCCTCCTCCTGCCTGGAGAGAAACCTTCCTCACATGTTTCATCTGTGGAGCGACATATTCAACAAGTACGTCCTCCATCACTTCTTATAAACTGAGAGAAAATGTGTCCTGAAATTCGAGGAGGCTGAGAAGACAGCTCATTATTTATCTTCTTTTTTTTTTTTTTTTCACTACAGCCCCCACTTTGACGAGGTGGAGCGCCTGAGAGTGCTGGTGATGATGTCAGCACAGGAGTTAGCCAATGGGATCTCCTACTCGGGCCACATGTACGCCATGACACGTGCAGGCCGTCACCTGACTCCAGCAGGAGACCTCAATGAGACGCTTGGTGGGATGGAACAGGTATGCACCTGGAGTGTTGATCCTAAAAAACTAAAATGATAGTGTCTGACTCCTGCACGTCAGCTTTAAGAAGTGTTGTCATAGTGATTTAAAGCTTGAAGTAAATTACGCAGACGCAGATTCAAGACATACAGTATAGCATGATTTCTTTCTGACAAGCAGAGACAATTTCATTTGTTCCTACTTTGTGCAAGAGGTTTTTTGTTTTTCCATTCTCTCGCTTCATATTTTATCCATCTTTTATCAATGATTACTTCAGGTGAAGTTTATGAAGAGGGTCGCTGAGTTGTCCGACCTCAGCCAAGTCATCCGAACGCTCGTCAGGATCAAGAAGCATCTTCTCAACCCGGACAACATGAGGTGAGATGTTACACCTGAGGAGAGGTTTTCTTTTAAAAGGTTTTGTTTTGGGGCTTTTTGGGCCTTTATTTTAGAGACAGGACAGTGGACAGAGTCAGAAATCAGAGAGAGAGAGAGAGAGAGAGAGAGAGTGGGGAAAGCAGGAAATGAGCCACAGGTCGTCCGCTTGGAGGACTACAGCCTCCACACATGGGGCGTCCACTAACCACTAGGCTATGGTCGCCTCCATGGTGATAGATTTTTGAATGATGAAGAGATAGTGACAGTATTCTGTAGTTAATGTTATTTTAATTACTGCAACATGGTTTCAATATAAAGGGTCTGTGTGTAACATGCTCGTCAATGTAAATGTTTGTCTCTTACAGGTGTGCGATCAACACTACTCCACAGAAAATGTCGGACACGGCAGCACAGCTGGAGAGCTTCATGAAGGACGTGGCTGACAACAGAAAGGAGCGCAAACCGGTCAGAAGTAACATTATTGAGGTAAACTATCAACAAACAAATCAAAACATGAAAGCAGGCAGAATAATTCTTAAAATTTGATTTTAATATTCTCTTGATTTTTTTTTCTAAAGAGGCCTCTCGACCCATCGGATGTCTCGGGGCTGAGCCGGAAACTCATCTCTGTAAGTTTTCAGGAACATCTTACATTTCTCTGTTTGTTTGCTCGCTATGTCAGTGGTTCTCAACTGGTGGATAGGGGCCCATAAGTGGGTCACAGAGCTGTTTTCAGTGGGTCGTGACTGAGTTCCTAGTGGAAAAAAAATGGTGTCAAAAAGTCTGTAAAGTTCTATGTTCTGTATCTTTGTTCTGTCACATCTTTTGAAACATCTTTCATTGAAAATAAACCTGATAGGTTGAAGAATATTAGAAACTCTGGTCGCAGGAGGAGATGGTGGTGAGTCCTAAAGCTAAACCCATTAAGAACCACTCCTCTAAATATATCCCTGCCATAGTGAGTTCACATTATATTAAAGGCAGAACCGTCTCTGCAGATTAAAGAAGATAAAATAATGGAAAAGATGAAGAAAGGCCGTCTTATAGAAACGCAGAAATACAGATTTTAAAGTCAAAAATCTTTGAAGAAGCAAAATAACACCAACACAAAACAGTTGAACCTTTGATTTCAATAGTTGTGAGATCACCTGTAATTTTATTTTGTCCTTTATTATGAGACATTCCTTCAAAACAAAGTCCTGTGCATGCATGAGATTATAAATATAACGCTTATTTGTTTTTTTTTAATACCTGAGTACAATATTCCACCAGTACCGCTCAGCTCTCTTAACCATAGTTTACATCTTATTGTATAATATAACTGTTTTGTTTGTATATATACTGGTGGGTTTAGTATTTGTATATGTTCTATATTTAACTACTTCTCTACAGGTGTGCTCCGACAGGTTTTTGTTGTACTTGTACAGTGACAGTAAAGATCATCTTCTCTGATTTCAGGAGCAAAACTTCCAGCCGTGTCAGATGAAAACGTTCTTCCAGCTTCCCTTCCCTGTTCACTTTATCAGCGAGAGTATTCGTACGGTACCCTTCTCCCACCACGACTACGCCAGGTAACCACACCTGTACCTGGCAGGGATGAGTGACAGCACTTCCTTTAAAAGTGTGATTTACACGGACAGTTCTTTGTCTTTCTACTTTTTTCTACGTGTAACTTTTAGTTCATCTAAAGTGTAATAAAAACTTTTTGTTTCCTTTTTTCTCTTAAAGTTTGTGCATCTTGGCGAGGATGATGACGGCTAAGTTTCTGCATGGAGAAATCAGGGAGAAGGGAGGAGCCTACGGGGGCGGGGCCAGGATGGGAGGAGGTCTTTTCTCTTTTTACTCGTACAGGTGAGAGGCCGCAACACCACACTCAACAAAGTTTTAAAAAACATTATGGAAATTGTAATGACATGGAAATACAATAACAGTTCATTTTGTTGCCTTGGCTGAAACATTAATATTTCATATACACTCAGGCTTTCTCAAACCTTTGGTTAACCATTTTGGTTGATAGGTGTATTTAATGGAATCTAATACATACAAAAGCTCCGTACTTATGAAGGAGTAGAGGTAGATTCTATTAAAGGGGGCAGGCTGGGTTGTCTTCAAGATATGAATTTTGTTAAAGGTGACATATCCTCCTCGTCTTCAACCAGTTTAAATAAGACTCAGAGCTCCTCAAAACATGTGTGTGAAGTTTCTTGTTCTAAATCCACTCTGATCCAATATTTGATCATGTCTATAAACCCCTCTATTTCAGCCCTGCTCAGAACAGGCTGTTTCTGTGTCTGTACCTTTAAATATGTAAATGAGCTGTGTTTGACCACGCCCCCTCTCTGGAAGTGCTCGGGTGTCTCAGGCTTTCTCGCTACCTGCTCTATTGTTTACGGTGAGAAGGCAGACTCAGAGGGCAGAACAAACACCTAGCTGTGGGAGTGTCACCCACCTGGGGGAGGGGCTACTGCCCTTTCTGATGTCATTAAGGGAAAATCTCGAAACGGCCTTTTTGAGCACACATTTTCTGAAAAGTGGAGCAGGCAGAAGACAGAGAGGATGGACTTTTCTCATCATTGGGGGGTTTGTAGACGGACTAGAGACACATAGAAACATGGTGAAGAGGATTTAACAGAATATGTGACCTTTAAAATGGATTTTAAATCAAGTTTTGGAGAGAGAAGCGAAAGAACCAAAGTTGCAGCAGCACTTATTTTGTTCTAATCGCATGAAATTTGAGTTTATTTGCTGAAAGACATTTGTTGCCATATTCTCAAATGTGACCTCTTCTTCCTCCCTTTGTCCAAAATGCAAAATGTTTATATTCCAAGAATATTCAGACGATCTGTCTGGAAAAAAAGAGACACAGAAGACTGAACAATTTACTAAGGGAAGCCATCATGGG
Organism: Labrus bergylta; assembly: GCF_963930695.1. Classification (NCBI taxonomy): domain Eukaryota; kingdom Metazoa; phylum Chordata; class Actinopteri; order Labriformes; family Labridae; genus Labrus; species Labrus bergylta. The sequence continues at coordinate 7,438,836 of NC_089198.1, read as the reverse complement.
GCGTTTTTGGAAGCTGTAATAAAATATTCCAAATGACATCTACGTTTAAAAAGAATCTTCTTTGAGTTGAACAGTGTGTCGTTGATTTTGTATTTATTTCTCGTACTTCTCTAAGGGATCCAAACTCAGTGCAGACCTTGTCTGCGTTTCGTCGAGGTGTGGACTGGGCGAAGTCGGGACAGTTCACCCAGCAGGACATCGATGAAGCTAAACTGTCAGTGTTCTCGGCTGTAGACTCGCCTGTGGCCCCCGCGGACAAAGGTGAGGAACGACTGAGTGATCCCTCCAGCGGCTGTCAGGATGCCTCACCTGATCCTCCTCCAATCAGCTTTAACATCTCAGTACATCACTGACAACTTCAACATTAGAAGTCTTTAATGGAGGTTAAAAGCTTTTAAAGGATTAATGAATAAAATGATGAGTAAAAAGTTGAATTATAAGCAAGTTCAGATATGAAGAGATCTTCATTAGTTTTATTAACTTAGTCTCCGTCTCTGTTGTAAAGCCGTCACTGTCTCCACTTTATCTCTTAGCCGTCTGGTTTGTTCACTCTGTGTTTGTGTTGCAGGAATGGGTCGCTTCCTCAGCGGAGTCACCGATGAGATGAAGCAGAATCACAGAGAAAGACTTTTTGCTGTCACTCACCAAAGTCTGGTGGAAGTGGCTGAAAGGTACAAACTTTATGTCCCCTTACATAACTCAGAAATGAAGAGAAGGAGAAGCTAAAAGAAAAAACAGACTGACAAACTGTTCCCGTTTATTCCCACATCAAGTGTTAACTCATGTCTTGTTTTCCCCCTCGCTGCAGATACCTCGGCGTCGGTCAGAGGACTTGTGGAGTTGCTATCTTGGGTCCAGAGAACGAGGCGATTAAAAAAGATCCCTCATGGATCGTAAAATAATCCAGTCTGTAGGTAACTTGTGATTTAAATACTCAACTGGACTTCTGGAGAATCACAGCTGCACGACTTATTCTGTACTGAATGCTGAAAGTCTACGGTTAGGATTTTTTATTAAAGAGTCAAAAAGCTGAAGCGCACAATATCAAGAGGAGGACTGAGAGCTGCTGTCATGGTTCAGATACGTCTTCATTCTGTATATATTTAATGAAATATATGATCATGTTGGAATACACTATGTGAGTGAGCTCTTCTTTTTGGGATCATTGCAAAAGTATCATCAAGAGATATATCATTTATATAAACTTCAATCAGGTGTTTTTGTTTTTTTCTGCAGGATACAAATGACTTTCTTCCTCTGTGGTTTACTCTGGGAAACTCAGAGCAGAGGAAGAACATCAGAGCCATTCTGTCTAATTCAAACAACAAACTGAGTTATGTGCAAACACTCAGTCAGGTCATGTTGGTCTTTGTGGGGGCGCAGGTAGTCCAGTGGTTTTTGTGCACGCCCCATGTATGGAGGCTGTGGTCCTATTTTCCACAATTTTCACATTTTCATTGGTTCCTAAGTTAGGAAGTGTTTGAACATGAATTATGATCTTAATATGTTTCCCTCAGTACGACCCTTATGAGGTAGAAGTAAACAAAAGCATATATCAAGATCATAACTCATGTTCAACAACTTCCTAACTCTCTATCGATGAGCTGTAATCAGGAAGGTAATGAGAACAAACTCTTAGATAATGACCTGTTAACTATAGACTATGGTCATGTAGATAAGGTACTAATAAGTGCTTCATAATGACCAATAAGCAGCCAGTATGCTACTAGTTAGCATTCTAATAAGCCGCTAGTTAATGTTGAATATTATGACCTTAAATTGAAGTTTTAACAATTATTTTTCAAGTCTTTGAACACCACAGGTGAAATCAATTTCCCTCCATTTTATCGGGTTTGAAGCACAAATCAACAGATTTAAAACTCAGGGTGAATAAAACCAAAGAATTGCTGCAGGTCAACACATCTGGTGAGATGATTGAGTTTTTAAAATCAGACACTCTAACCTCAGTTCCCTTTTCTAAAATCCTAATTTACTGATAAATAAAACAGAGTCACACGTCTTTACACACAATAAATGCTTTATTACTCTGACAGGACGGTCACATCTCACTGCCGGCACATGAAGGTAAAATGTTGCTCCACTTCCAAAACTACAGCAACAGCAGGACCCTACTCACAAACACCACTATAGAGATGTCACGCACACACACACACACACACACACACACACACACACACACACACACACACACACACACACAGAAAGCCCAGAGTGGATAGAAACAACAAAGGCAATAATAATTTAAGGGATTTTTTAACATGGATATCATTAAAAAAAAAGTCACCATTGTAGGCTCTAGGGTCACCGAAATATTTCATCACACATAAAGTAAATCATGCTTAATGCTTTTATATTATGTGTGCTGTGAGTTTGATGGCACTACAACATGTTATAGTATAGTTATTACATATTTAATTACCATATTTAATGATAAAAAATCACTAAAATTACATTTATGCACATTTTACCAAACTAAGAGTTGTAGTATAATCAAGAGAAGATGGTTTATGTGTGCTGTGAGTTTGATGGCACTACAACATGTTATAGTATAGTTATTACATATTTAATTACCAAATTTAATGATAAAAAATCACTACAATTACATGAAAGCCCTTTATCTAAAGCAACGTGATGTAGTTTATAGAGCAGGAGGACATTTATTCATAATGGGTTTTTCTTTTACCCTACACCTTACAAAAGGGATTTTATTGAACATTGGATTATTTATAGGCTATTGAAAAATCCTCAATTTATTTTTAAAGTATTATTTTCCAATCTGAGAAATGTAGTATGAAAAACGTGAGATCACATTTGTGTAAAATGATTTTCATGACACTACACCTCTCCTGGGTGAAGTTATTGAATATTTCTGTATCATATTTTTTCAGTATTGCAATTTGCAGACGGTCCCTGCGCATTCGAGCACCAGCCGGCTCGGCTTAGAGGCCAATGCAAGTTCCCCAGCGCGGAGGACGACTCGTTTTGAGGAAAATACGAATGTAGCTCGCAGTCTATCTTGTTGTGATTGCAGAGAGGTGTCGGTTTTGTAAGAGCAATGTTCCGCTGATGAGTTATGGATCCGGAAACGCCGAATCTGTGAATATATTTCTAAGTGTATCCCTTGCGCCAAAACAGATGACAAGACTTTGACATCTGTTTTAAATGTCTTTCTGTGACAATATAACGGTGACGGTGCACAAGCAAAGCAGTTCTGTCCTTGTAATTAAGTCCAAGGTTAAAATATAGCTCAAATAAGTCCTGTACTGTCATTTTTATCACAAGAACACAGAAGGCTAAGACTGGCTGGTTTCCGTTGTGCACCTGATATCTGGTGAGCAGGAGAAACTTTCACGTGAGCACCGGTTAGTTTCTGGTGCCCACGAGAAACATATATTTTTATTTTTTCTGCCTATGTCCCTTTAAGGGCTCCGTAGCTTTCTGATTAGTATTGTGTTATGATGTTTTTAGATTATTATTATTCATGTTTTAAGATACCTCATTGTACATTTTTCTATCAATGGGGGAGTTACTGCTAATTTGGTCTGACAGAGAAATTTATACAAATGAACTATAGATTTAAATGCAAATTTATTCAAAACTTTACATCATTACAAATAGTCGATGGTTAGCGATACAGCACAGATAAGAGAACAAAAGTCAATACTAGCACTGACAACCTTCATGAATTAAAGGTCACATATTCTCCTCCTCTTCAACATGTTTAAATAAGTCTCAAACTTGTCTGTCTTTTGTTCTAAATCCACTCTGATCCTGTATTTGATCATGCCTATAAACCCCTCTATTTCAGCCCTGCTCAGAACAGGCTGTTTCTGTGTCTGTACCTTTAAATGAAAATGAGATGTGTCACCCACCTGGGGGAGGTGTTACTGCTCTTTGTGATGTCATAAAGAGAAAATCTCCAAACGACCTGTTTGAGCTCACATTTTCTGAAAAGTGGAGCAGGCACAATACAGAGAGGATGGACTTTTCTCATCATTGGGGGGTTTGTAGACAGACCAGGGACACATATTAGAGTTAGAGAAACATGGTGAAGTGTATTTTACATAATATGTGACCTTTAACATTAATAATAATGATAATAACATAGCGCTTCTCTGAATACTCTAAGACGCCTAACAAAGAACAACAAAACAAAACGAAGAAGTGTGTGTGTGTGTGTGTGTGTGTGTGTGTGTGTGTGTGTGAGTCTGACTGTCTGTCTGTCTGTGTGTGTGTGTGTGTGTGTGTGTGAGTCTGACTGTCTGTGTGTATATGTGTGTTTGTGTGTGTGTGTGTGTGTGTGTGTGAGTCTGTCTGACTGTCTGTCTGTGTGTGTGTTTGTGTGTGTGTGTGTGTGTGTGAGTCTGTCTGAATGTCTGTCTGTGTGTTTGTGTGTGTGTGTCTGTCTGACTGTCTGTCTGTGTGTGTGTGTGTGTGTGTGTGTGTGTGTGTGTGTGTGTGTGTGTGTGTGTGAAAGTCTGTCTGTCTGTGTATGTGTGTGTGTGTGTGTGTGTGTGTGTGTGTCTGACTGTCTGTGTGTGTGTGTGTGTGTGTGTGTGTGTGTGTGTGTGTGTGTGTGTGTCAAAGTACCATAGTATTTGAGTGCAGTGAAGAAAAGTATAATCAGCTTTCTGTAGAAACATGGAAAAAAACACAGATGTTAACACATTGTCCCCTAATGACTTCTGTCTATTTCAGTTTACACAACTCAGCAGAGTCTCCAGGAGACCAGTTAAACCAGTTAAACCCCAGTCCAGCATGTAGAGGCTGAGTGAATGTGGTCTGGACTCTGTGGAGGAGAGTCATGGTTTCAGAGATGCTGTAGAAGGACAGAATACCTGCTCTGTGATCCAGGTACACTCCTACTCTGGAGGACCGAGGACCTGAGACAGGAGTCCTGACTTTGTTGTACCAAAAGTAATAACTGTTGTTGTAACAATCTAACATCCAAGATTTGTCATTACGTCCAAACACACATTCACATGAGTCCCCTGCTCTGCTGATATTCTTGTATGTGACTGCTACAGAAACTATTCCTCTCAACTCCACTTCCCAGTAACAACGTCCCATCAGACTCTCTTTACTCAGGACCTGACGCAAATAAATGAATCTGTCTGGGTGACTAGAATAAGACTGTTGTTTACTCATTACTGTTGCTTTTCTGTTCTCATCAGATAATAACAGCTGTGTGTATGCTGTGTTTGGATCCAGTGTGATGTCACATGAATATTTGAAGAACTCAGCTCTGGTCTTGGGCTCTGGTTCTGGTTCTGACAGTAAAACATCCACTTCAGTCACTGTCTGTGAGATGTTTGTCCATTTCTCTCTCAGGACGTCCTGTAGTTTATCTCTTACTTCTGACACAGCCGCTGTCACATCCTCAAAGTACCTCAGAGGACGGATCTTGATGCTGGATGAGTGTGTAGATTCACTGAGTGGTGACAGTGAGGGGTAGTCGTGTAGAAACTGGTTGTGATCTTCTGTGTGTGAGAGCTTCTCCAGTTCAGCGTCTTTCCTCTTCAGCTCAGTGATCTCCTGCTCCAGCTTCTCCTGAAGCTCTCTGACTCGACTCACTTCAGTTTGCTGCTGGGATCTGACCTGCTGCTTCACATCAGAGCGTCTTTTCTCCATGAGACGGATCAGCTCAGTGAAGATCTTCTCACTGTTCCCCACTGTTTTATCAGCAGAGCCATTGATATCCTCCACCTCCTGTTGGAGCAGCTTCACATCTTTCTCTCTGTCCTGGATTCTCTGCTGGATGTTTTGTCGACTCACCTCGAGCTCTCTCTGCTTCTCGCTCCTTTCTGCTGCAGCTGAGACTGTGTCATGACCTTTGTGTTCGTCCACAGAGCAGAGATAACAGATAGACTGCTGATCAGTACGACAGAACATCTTCATCACTTCATCATGACGAGAGCAGACGTTCTCCTGGAGCTTCTTGGAGGGCTCCACCAGCTTGTGTTTCTTTAATGGAGCTGCTTCAAAATGAGGCTGAAGATGTTTCTCACAGTAAGAGGCCGGACACTGCAGACAGGACTTACAGGCTTTCAGTTTCCTCCCGGTGCAGACATCACAGGCCACATCTTCAGGTCCAGCATAGCAGTGATCAGCAGGAGCAGCTTGGAGTCCAGTCTTCTTCAGCTCCTCCACTAAAACTGCCAACATGGTGTTTTTCACCAGAACAGGCCTCGGTGTGAAAGTCTGCCTACACTGAGGGCAGCTGTAGATTGTCTTTTCATCCTCTTTACCCCAGTGGCTTTTAATACAGTTCATACAGTAACTATGTCCACAGGGAATAGCAACCGGATCCTTCAGGAGATCCAGACAGATGGAACAAGAGAAGGCCTCCCGGTCTAGTTGAACTCCTTTCTGCGCCATTTCTCCTCTCGGTAACAACAACTGTCTGCGTTTCACTTCTTAGAAATCAAACTATTTTCACCTCTGATCTACACAGCATGTGTTTGTTCAGTGTCTGCTCTTGCACCGTCCCACATGTTGGTTACACCCATCCTCAAACTGTAGATCTAAAGGGAGAGAACAAGGAAATAAACGTCAGATTGGAGCTGGCTGAGTCTGAGAGCAGGAAGAAGAGGGAGGGGTTAACAAGCTCTGATTCACGTTTCATTACTCTGACAGGGCAGATTCTCAACATGAATACATAACCTCTCTCTGTTGCATGGAAGAAAACTCTATAAGCAAGCATGTAAAAAACTCTAGTCACACATTTCCTAACATGTAAAAATAATTTAATAAAACACAGAGAATAACTGAACTGTTTCTACAACTACTGTCAGAACAGAGCTACCTGTGAACACCAGCATTACAAGCTGTGAAAATCTGAGACACCACAGGGAGGCGTCAGGGTTCCACTGAACTTCACCACCATTAGAAGAGGTGTTTTCACATCCTGGTGGTTCACATACTGGATTAAATACATTGACCTGACCTTTATTTCTTGTTTATGACTATCAGATGGTCAAACTGATGATCAAGCAGATCATTGATATTGTCTTTAGACATACTTCGCCTCAGATTGAAGTCATAATCCTGTTTCAAATACAAACCTACTGATTCCTACTGCTGCTTTAACTTAAAAAGCCTCCCCTTAAAACAGTCGGTTTGATTACAAGTAATGGAAGAATTTGAATATGTGGTAGAAGTAGTACACCGACAAAAAATACCTCAGTGTCCTTTTGTCGCTGCTCATTTGCTGATCCACGCTGCACGGGGCTGGGGAGCTCACTTGTTGGTTACACCTATCTTGCACTCGTATATTAGTGAAGGAGAGGGAACCAGGAAATGTGTGCACAGTGGAGTTGAGCAATAGGGAGGGGTTACCATGCTGCCCTCACGCATGTGATGAATTCTCTTAAAGGGAGAGTGTGAGTTTGTCAGTCTGAGTTTTATCATACAGTGAAGATTAAAAGACAACATTGAACAACCACATGATGTTTTTAAAAAACTTACTTCATGTTTGGTTTCCTCTGAAATCTACAGTTTCATAGAGCTGTTTTGTATAACTGAAAAAAGATTTCTTGTGCTTTAAAGGAGAAGACAACACAGACAGTGTACAAACAAACAACAACATACAGATTCATAAAAGACGTAATGCTGCAATAGAGAGGTTAGACTTTGGAGAATTCATACAAAAGTACAATAAAATAGTACGCAGAAGTTTAAATTTGTGTTTCATCTGTGTATGTTTTACCAAGTGTTGTAGTCAAGACCACACGAACTGAGACCAAGACAAACCTGAAATCAGAGTGCTCAGAGACCGAGACAAGACCAAGACCAAGGCAGGGCAAGACTGAGATAAGACCAAGACCATAAATATCAATAAAACAATCATCATCTTTAAAATCCGAGACCGAGATGAGGCCGAGTAAAAATGATTTTGATTACGAGAAGAGAGCAAGACCTTTTAAAGATCCAGACCGATTTTGAGTACTGCAACTCTACAGTTTACCCACCTTCACTTCTTTATCAGGCACAAGTAAGTAGGCTCAGGACTGGTGAAATCAAACTTTGTAGTTATGTTTCAACAGTGAATAAAATATACAGAGCATTCATTATCAGATATGTTCATATTCTGACTGAGGCTGGTTAAGTGTCCCTTCTCATGTCAGCGGTTACACTAATGTGGGAAGGCAGCTTGAAGTGAGCACCTGCAATACAAGGCTGTCAAAATCTGAGAAACCACAGGGAGGCCTCAGAGTGCCAATGAACTTCACCACCTTAAGGAAATGTGTCAATACACCTTTTTAAATGTGATCTTTGAATAAATGGTTTATATGAAATCGTAATAAGTTAGGACCTCACTAACCGAGACCAAGAAGTACCTGAGACAGGAGTGCTTCGAGATAAGACCAAGACATTTAGGGATCCAGACCAAGTCAAGACCAAGACCAAGGCTGGGTGAGACCGAGTGTACCTGTAGTACCCAGATGTTTGAATTTCGAACCAATAATAGTTAGTGAAGACTGGTTTAATCAAATGTTGTAGTAATGATGCAACAGTGAATACAAATATCTCAACTAGAGACGTTTGGATTTTTGACTGATATACTCTGCAGTCATTATCAGGTTATTTATTAAGTCTGGCTGAGGCTCGTTAGTGGAAACTGCAAAAAGGCCGTTCTTTTTTTAAGTAAGTTTAGCGACACCTAAACAGTCAAATAAGGAGAATGGTATTGGCTGAAACAGTGGATACTTTTATGAATGAGATACATTTCTAATGTGCAGCTATAAGTCCGACCTTTTAGAAGACTAACATCCCACCAATAAACGATCAATCGTTTGGATCCAATCAGTAAAAGTCTTTAAAACAAGACATCTTCTATCATTTTACTCTCCACTGAAAGTCTGTTTCAAAAGATAGGTCTTACATTGTTTTAAATTTTATTATTCATAGACTTTGTTACTTTGATTTTCAGATGCGGTGTCTTCCACATATCAGGAGCATAAAAACATATTCTTCATCACTTTTTTTTGTCTGATAATATTTCCTGCAGCTTTCAGCCTCTTTGCTTTCTGATTACTATTGTGTTATGATGTTTTTAGATTATGATAATTCATGTTTTAAGATACCTCATTGTACATATTTCTATCAATTGGGTAGATGGTTAGCGATACAGCACAGATAAGAGAACAAAAGTCATCACTAGCACTGACAGCCTTCATGACTTAAAGGTCACATATTCTCCTCCTCTTCAACATGTTTTAATAAGTCTCAGAGCTCCACAAAACATGTCTGTGAAGTTTCTTGTTCTAAATCCACTCTGATCCTGTATTTGATCATGCATATAAACCCCTCTATTTCAGCCCTGCTCAGAACAGGCTGTGTGTGTACGTGCGAGGGTGAAAGGTTAACAGAATGCCTGAGATCCATGTCTGCTGTGGTGCAAGGAAAACGAGAGGGACTGGTCAGAGGAATGTCCTACGTCCACATATGATATTGAAATCAAGAAATTTGGCTTTACTGGTTTCGTCAAAGTACCGTAGTATGCGAGTGCAGTGAAGAAAAGTATAATCAGCTTTCTGTAGAAACATGGAAAAAAAACATAGATGTTAACACATTGTCCCCTAATGACTTACAGAACTCAGCAGACTCTCCAGGAGTCCAGTTAAACCCCTGTCCAGCATGTAGAGGCTGGACAGAGAGGCGTCAGAGTTCCACTGAACTTCACCAGCATTGGAAGAGGTGTTTTCACATACTGGTGGTTCACATACTGGATTAAATACATTGACCTGACCTTTATTCCTTGTTTTTGTCTATCAGATGGTCAAACCGATGATTGAAGCAGATCATTGATGTTGTCTTTAGACGTACTTCACCTCAGATTGAAGTCATAATCCTGTTTCAAATACAAACCTACTGATTCCTACTGCTGCTTTAATTTACAAAGCCTTGCCTTGCAACAGCCGGTTTGATTCCAAGTAATGAAAGAATTTGGATATGTAGTAGTAGTAGTAGTAGTAGTAGTAGTACAACAACCAAAAATAGTTTTAAAAAACCTCACACTAACAGTTAAATGTTATCAAACCAATCCCTCACCAGGTACTAGCTGTAAACATATTTCCCATTCCAACAAAGTATTTGATTTGACCATGCGGCAACCAGTGTCGTGTTGAAAAATGAAGCCAATGTAGAAGTGCAAAATCCTGCAGTTCATCAAGTGTCCACTAGAGGCTGTTTTTACAGCATAAATAAACATGTTTACAGCCTGGTACAAAAAACAAAACAAGTCTGATTAGTTTTTGTCCTCGTGCACACACTGTACAGGGGGTGACTTTTTCTACAACACATCTGTTTTGATTTGATGAACGATACGTGTTAACCATATTTAGCCAAGTAGCTGACATGATTGACAGGTGGGCGTGATGTGTACGAGGCTTAAAACCCGCCTCAGCTCCAGCTCTCAGTCTAGAAAGTTAGACTGAGACAGGATTTCCAGCATGGTGGCTGCTGCTGATGAGCCTCAGGAGCCCCTGCTGTAACAGATGGGTGACATCACTCAGGCTTCATCCATTAATATTTACAGTTTATGTTTCATACACATAATCCTCCTACAGTTAAATAAAAAGCTAATTAGTTAGCTTATCTTTTAATAGTTTTACCGGTCAGTTTTAGAAGAGAAAATGACTTTCAGATGATTGTTTCTTAATTCTTGGCTTGCTGATGAGCTTTATGTCTGACATGTTTTTTTGTTGTTGCCTCCCTTCGTAAACAGCCAGTGACTACACCATGTATCCGTTCTCAACCCAAAATGGAAAAGACTTCCAGAATCTTCTCTCGGTCTATCTGGATGCAGCTTTCTTCCCGTGTTTACGAGAGCAGGATTTCTGGTGAGTGGTGACTGCTGCTTCTCATATTTGTTTCATGTTTGTATTTATTTGACTTGATAGCATTGTAGCAAAAGTCAACTTTTAAATATTCAGTGAAGATTTTGTCTTTATAGTCAGCTGTTAACTCTGTTAGTTGGACTGTTTGTCCTGAGGCTGGCTTCACACTAGGGGAGTTTAGGCCTGATTTTGGGCCTTTTATTTGTCCAAATAATCTTCAAGTGTGTGGTGTCAATACAATTATTTTACAGCTCCTGATCGAGTCAGAGCCTCCCCGATCTGGAATCCTAAATACAAAAACATGTTTGATATTTACCATTCCAGATCGGGCTGCCTCCGACTGAATACCTGCAGTAGCCAAAAAGAGAGCGAAGAGAGCATCACTTTTACAGCTCACAAACATGCCAGTGAACACAAACATAACTGTGCCCTGAGCCAAGAGGAATATAGAAAAAGAAGAGCAGCTTGAGTAACAACATGAGTGGCTTTTTAATGTCTCGACTGTCTTCCATATTTGTTTTTCTTCTGAAGTCACGTTTGATCACACGAGTTTCTGTGAGATCTCGTGTCTGTGGGATCACCACTGTGAACTCGTTTCTACAAACTGCAGGTGTGTGGTCTCACAGTCGGGTCAAATCGTCTAGTGTGTGCAGTCGGAGGATTATAATGTTTAGAATCATTTAGCTGTCCTTATGTCTTTGGTCTCCCACGTTTTTTAAATAGGTTAAGATCTGAATATTGTCGAGTGTGTAGCCAGCCTAAAAGAGTCCAAGACCTTTCTGATATCACTTGTTTGAAACAGTCGCTGATGAAATCTGCTCTTCACTAGTTCATTTCTGTTTGTGTTGATTTTGCAGGCAGGAGGGCTGGAGGCTGGAGAATGAAAACCCAACAGATCCCAACTCCCCTCTGGTCTTTAAAGGAGTGGTGTTCAATGAAATGAAAGGGGCGTTTGTAAGTCTACACTTTCTGAATCATAGTTTTATATGTAGATACAATATAGTGAAGTTTAAGTGTTCTTTTAAGGAGCTTCAGATATCTTATATTTCATGTTACCTAAAAGCACCTCATGGATTAAGTTTGAGAGTGAAGTGGTTCGTGGTAACTCCAAGTGTTTTTATATTTATACTCACTTTAAATATGTTATGACATCATGGAACAAAGTTAAAATTATGCCTGCTCACGGTTGGCAAAAAAACAAAACAACTCAGGCCCTGCTGTGTCCACCTAGGGTTTTTTTTTTTCAGGCAGAAAAGAGCTGGCTGTGCGCTGAGAATAAAAGCGCTGCACGTCCGTCCTGTCTCTATGACAACAGTCTGTTGACAGCAGCTCCTGTATGACCGACACTGTTCCGTTGCTTTTCTCTGTTTGATTTTTATCTGTCACTTTGAGCATCAAACGGAGGATGATTGACCTCCAAATTTTTCCTGGATGATGAGCTCAATAATAATGACATCCCCGTTCTCACGGCTCCGATCAGACGCAGAGCAAGGACCCAACTGATGTACTTTATGATTGGCTGGTTGAAAGAAAAGCGCCGGTGACGTCAACAGCGGCCTCATAAAAAGTTTAAAGATTTTTAGTTTGAAGCGCTCGGAGCGGCCGCACAAATTAGGCAGAGCGCTCGGAAGAAAGGCGCTGGACGCTGCGCTTTGCTGCTGCTGCAAACGCTCTCTCCTCATTGGGAACAATAGAACAAAGACACTCAGAAAAAGCTAACAAAATCTATAAAATGCTCGGCGGACATGGGGCCTAATGCAACAGCAGTGAAACAAGTTCCAGATATGAGATGAACAGGTGACATCAGATAAATGGTTTTGAAATAAGAGTGTGTCAGTGACTGTTTAACGTTTGATTGTGTGTTTTTTTTTTAGTCTGACAACGAGCGCGTGTACGCCCAGCACCTCCAGAACAAGCTGTATCCAGACCACACGTACTCTGTGGTGTCAGGAGGAGAGCCTCTAGCCATCCCTGACCTTACCTGGGAACAGCTCAAGCAGTTCCACGCCACGCATTACCACCCCAGCAACGCCAGGTACATGGACACACACACGTGTACACTGTGAGCCTAGAAGGGACAGGAAACTGTAAAGTGCTGTGAAGAAATGAGATGAGAGCAGGTGTTAGCCAGCAGAATCCTTTCTTTGTTACGTTTAATAATCTCCTGCAGCAGAACGATGCAGGCTCACATTGACACAGTAGATATGAAACACAGGAAACTTTAATAATTTGATGGTAACATACCTGATAATGAACGCTTTGTATATTTTATTCACTGTTGAAACATAACTACAAAGTTTGATTTCACCAGTCCTGAGCCTAATTACTTGTGCCTGATAAAGAAGTGAAGGTGGGTAAACTGTAGAGTTGTAGTACTCAAAATCAGTGCTACAGTTACAGTTTAAGTGAGTGACACCCCCCCTGCACAGAAGATGATGATTGTTTTATTGATATTCATGGTCTTGGTCTTATCTTGGTCTCGCCCTGCCTTGGTCTTGATCTTGGTCTCGTCTCGGTCTCTGAGCACTCTGGTTTCAGGTATATCTTGGTCTCAGTTAGTGTGGTCTTGACTACAACACTTGGTAAAACATACGTAGATGAATCACAAATTTAAACTTCTGCGTACTATTTTATTTTAGTTTTGTATGAATTCTCCAAAGTCTAACCTCTCTATTGCAGCATTACGTCTTTTATGAATCTGTATGTTGTTGTATGTTTGTACACAGCCTCATTTCAGGTAGTATTTTCTGTCTTCATTCTCTCTGTGTTGTCTTCTCCTTTAAAGCACAAGAAATCTTTTTTCAGTTATACAAAACAGCTCTATGAAACTGTAGATTTCAGAGGAAACCAAACATGAAGCTTTTCAATGTTTGCTTCAACTATTGTGAGCTGTAAGTTATTTAAAAACATCATGTGGTTGTTCATCGTTTTGTTTTCATCTTAACTGTATGATAAAACTCAGACTGACAGACTCACACTGTCCCTTTAAGAGAATTCATCACATGCGTGAGGACAGCATGGTAACCCCTCCCTATTGCTCAACTCCACTCTGTGCACACATTTCCTTGTTCCCTCTGCTTCACTAATATACAAGTTCAAGATAGGTGTAACCAACAAGTGAGCTCCCCAGCCCTGTGCAGCGTGGATCAGCAAATGAGCAGCGACAAAAGGACACTGAGGTATTTTTTGTCGGTGTACTACTTCTACTACACATCCAAATTCTTCCATTACTTGTAATCAAACCGACTGTTTTAAGGGGAGGCTTTTCAAGTTAAGGCAAAAGTAGGAATCAGTAGGTTTGTATTTGAAACAGGATTATGACTTTAATTTGATTTGAAGTATGTTTAAAGACAATATCAATGATCTGCTTCAACCATCAGTTTGACCATCTGATAGACAGAAACAAGGAATAAAGGTCAGGTCAGTGTATTTAATCCAGTATGTGAACCACCAGTATGTGAAAACACCTCTTCCAATGGTGGTGAAGTTCAGTGGAACTCTTACGCCTCCCTGTGGTGTCTCAGATTTTCACAGCTTGTAATGCTGGTGTTCACAGGTAGCTCCGTTCTGACAGTAGTTGTAAAACATGTTCACTTATTCTCTGTGTTTTATTCACTTCTTTTTACATGTTAAGAAATGTGTGACTAGAGATTTTTACATGCTTGCTTATAGAGTTTTCTTCCATGCAACAGAGAGTGGTTATGTATTCATGTTGAGAATCTGCCCTGTCAGAGGCATGAAACATGAGTCAGAGCTTGTTAACCCCTCCCTCTTCTTCCTCCTATCACACACAGCCAGCTTCACTCTGACATTTATTTCCTTGTTCTCTCCCTTTTAGATCTACAGTTTGAGGATGAGTGTAACCAACATGTGGGACGGTGCAAGAGCAGACACTGAACAAACACATGCTGTTTAGATGAGAGGTTAAACTAGTTTGATTTCTAAGAAGTGAAACTCAGACAGTCGTCGTTACTGAGAGGAGAAATGGCGCAGAAAGGAGTTCAACTAGACCAGGAGGCCTTCTCTTGTTCCATCTGTCTGGATCTCCTGAAGGATCCGGTTGCTATTCCCTGTGGACACAGTTACTGTATGAGCTGTATTAAAAGCCACTGGGATAAAGAGGATGAGAAGACAATCTACAGCTGCCCTCAGTGTAGGCAGGACTTCACACCAAGGCCTGTCTTGAGGAAAAACACCATGTTGGCAGATTTAGTGGAGGAGCTGAAGAAGACTGGACTCCAAGCTGCTCCTGCTGATCACTGCTATGATGGACCTGATGATGTGGCCTGTGATGTCTGCACCGGGAGGAAACTGAAAGCCTGTAAGTCCTGTCTGCAGTGTCTGGCCTCTTACTGTGAGAAACATCTTCAGCCTCATTATGAACTACCTGTCTTCAAGAAACACAAGCTAGTGGAGCCCTCCAAGAAGCTCCAGGACAACGTCTGCTCTTGTCATAATGAGGAAATGAAAGTATTTTGTCGTACTGATCAGCAGTCTATCTGTTATCTCTGTTTAATGGATGAACACAAAGGTCATGACACAGTCTCAGCTGCAGTAGAAAGGAGCGAGAGGCAGAGA
Organism: Labrus bergylta; assembly: GCF_963930695.1. Lineage (NCBI taxonomy): Eukaryota > Metazoa > Chordata > Actinopteri > Labriformes > Labridae > Labrus > Labrus bergylta. The sequence goes on along the minus strand of NC_089198.1, from coordinate 7,423,396 downwards.
GAGCTCGAGGTGAGTCGACAAAACATCCAGCAGAGAATCCAGGACAGAGAGAAAGATGTGAAGCTGCTTCAACAGGAGGTGGAGGCTATCAATGGCTCTGCTGATAAAACAGTGGGGAACAGTGAGAAGATCTTCACTGAGCTGATCCGTCTCATGGAGAAAAGACGCTCTGATGTGAAGCAGCAGGTCAGATCCCAGCAGCAAACTGAAGTGAGTCGAGTCAGAGAGCTTCAGGAGAAGCTGGAGCAGGAGATCACTGAGCTGAAGAGGAAAGACGCTGAACTGGAGAAGCTCTCACACACAGAAGATAACAACCAGTTTCTACACGACTACCCCTCACTGTCACCACTCAGTGAATCTACACACTCATCCAGCATCAAGATCCGTCCTCTGAGGTACTTTGAGGATGTGACAGCAGCTGTGTCAGAAGTCAGAGATAAACTTCAGGATGTCCTGAGAGAGAAATGGACAAACATCTCACAGACAGTGACTGAAGTGGATGTTTTACTGTCAGAACCAAAACCAGAGCCCAAGACCAGAGCTGAGTTCTTAAAATATTCATGTGACATCACACTGGATCCAAACACAGCACGCACACAGCTGTTATTATCTGATGAGAACAGAAAAGTAACAGCAATGAGAAAAGAACAGTCTTATTCTAGTCACCCAGACAGATTCACTGGTAGGTGTCAGGTCCTGAGTAAAGAGAGTCTGACTGGACGTTGTTATTGGGAAGTGGAGTTGAGAGGAAGAGGACTTTATGTAGCAGTCACATACAAGAATATCAGCAGAACAGGGGGCTCAGATGAATGTTGGTTTGGACGTAATGACAAGTCTTGGGCGTTAGATTGTTACAACAACAGTTATGACTTTTGGTACAACAATGTCAGGACTCCTGTCTCAGGTCCTCGGTCCTCCAGAGTAGGAGTGTACCTGGATCACAGAGCAGGTATTCTGTCCTTCTACAGCATCTCTGAAACCATGACTCTCCTCCACAGAGTCCAGACCACATTCACTCAGCCTCTCCATGCTGGACTCTGGATTCAACATTTTGAAGAATCTGCTGAGTTGTGTAAGCTGAAGTAGACAGAAGTCATTAGGGGACAATGTGTTAACATCTGTGTTTTTTTTCCATGTTTCTACAGAAAGCTGATTATACTTTTCTTCACTCGCATACTACGGTACTTTGACGAAACCAGTAAAGCCAAATTTCTTGATTTCAATATCATATGTGGACGTAGGACATTCCTCTGACCAGTCCCTCTCGTTTTCCTTGCACCACAGCAGACATGGATCTCAAGCATTCTGTTAACCTTTCACCCTTGCACGTACACACACAGCCTGTTCTGAGCAGGGCTGAAATAGAGGGGTTTATAGACATGATCAAATACAGGATCAGAGCGGATTTAGAACAAGAAACTTCACAGACATGTTTAGAGGAGCTCTGAGACTTATTTAAACATGTTGAAGAGGAGGAGAATATGTGACCTTTAATTCATGAAGGTTGTCAGTGCTAGTGATGACTTTTGTTCTCTTATCTATGCTGTATCACTAACCATCTGCTATTTGTAATGATGTAAAGTTTTGAATAAATTTGCATATAAAACTATAATTCATTTGTTTAGCTGAAGCAGACAGAAGTCATTAGGGGACAATGTGTTAACATGTGTTTTTTTCCATGTTTCAACAGAAAGCTGATTATACTTTTCTTCACTGCACTTGCATACTACGGTACTATGACGAAACCAGTAATGCCAGATTTCTGGATTTCATAGATTTCAATATCATATGTGGACGTGTGACCTTCCTCTGACCTGTCACTTAGAGCCCACTAGTTTTCTTTGCACCACAGCAGACATGGACCTGAGTATAAGCATTCTTTTAACCTTTCACCCTTTCACACGTGCACACGCACGTCTTCAAAAGAATAAGGTAAACAGAAGTTTGCTCCTTCTCTACATTTAAAGGCACAGACACAGAAACAGCCTGTTCTGAGCAGGGCTGAAATAGAGGGGTTTATAGACATGATCGAATACAGGATCAGAGTGGATTTAGAACAAAAGACAGACAAGTTTGAGACTTATTTAAACATGTTGAAGAGGAGGAGAATATGTGAACCATCGACTATTTGTAATGATGTGAAGTTTTGAATAAATTTGCAAATAAATCTATGGTTCATTTGTATAGATTTCTCTGTCAGACCAAATTAGCAGTAACCCCCCCCCCCCCCCCCCCCTAAAATTGATAGAAAAATGTACAATGAGGTACCTTAAAACATGAAATATCATAATCTACAAACATCATAACACAATACCAATCAAAAAGCACAGAGGCTGAAGGCCGCAGGAATTATTATCAGACCAAAAAAGTGATGAAGAATATGTTTTTATGCTCCTGATATGTGGAAGACACTGCATCTGAAAATCAAAGTAACAAAGTCTATGAATAATACAATTTAAAACAACGTAAGACCTATCTTTTGAAGGGCTTGGTTGTTCCGATGACCAATTCAAGAATCTTTTAAAAACACAATTTGAAAGCATGCATCAGGTTCATTAAAATGTGAGATTTATATTCATGTTGGTTTTGTGTTTTTTAAAATTACATTTAAATCTTTTTTTTTCAAAAGGTAAGACTAAAAATGTCAAGTAGTGTAACCACTGAAAAATTAAGAATATTTTATATTTTATACATCTAGAGTATATGTAAGTGTACTCATGATTGTAATTACTTCATTTTAAAATAGCACAAGAAAATAGATTTTATTAGGATTATCCCTAAATTCATAAATTATGCCCTTTTTCAATACTGAGCGGGGCACAAAGCTGAAAACACCTCTGTTTTCTAATTGATTTTTGGCAAATTATGTAAAAATTGTTAAAAAAAACATGTTATTTCACTGCAATAGAGGACTACTTTAATTCCACTTTAATTTCCCTGTATTTTATTATAATTTTTACAAGAAATACTGGTTACACCAATTGACGCAAACCAGTTACACCAACTGACCATACTGCTTCTACAGTCAAAGGCCATTGTTTCTTGAAGAAATTGTTGTTAGCTTCCTCCATTTAATGTTTGCTCCACCTACCAAAGTGCACAGAATACCAGTACGCTGATGACAGTAATGTAGCACATTTGTCTTAAACACAGAATAGTATAAAACTGAAGTGAATAGATCTGCCTTTTGGATGGGTCTCATAGATCGGCAAATTCTTACTGATACCTGATCTGGCTGTCTTAGTCAGGATCGGTGCATCCTTAATTAATTCATATCTTAAGTAAATTACAACATCTGATCAAAATCTTCAGGGGGAATTAATTTCTTCAGTATTTGGAATAAACTCAAGGTACTTGTGCCCTAATCAAAGGATAACATACCCAGAGGCAACACTTTACCTCTCTCCTTCTTTACATCATGGCCATCACAGCCCAAACAGCATTGCCACCTTCTATAGTACCAGACTTTGGCAAGCAAGCTCCAGGTAGTGACACGCTGATACTACCTACCACATGGCCCCTAATAGCCGACACATCTAAAATGCAACTACTGGTGCCAATATTACAGCATACAAACATATATTAGATCATACATGTTTAAAGGTGCACTATGTAGATTTGGTGGTGAAATTTGAAAGTTGGAGAAGTGAAACAATTCTTTGATATATTTTCTGAATTGAATACGCAAACTTCATTCAAAGTAAAAAATGGGTCCCTGGAACACTGTTTGGAGATATAAAGCTACCAGGAGAGTTACGCTTTCACTGTTGCGGGCCCACCACCATAAATTCTCCAGTAGCATTTTATCTTCAAACAGTGTTACAGGGACCAAATTTTCATCTGAGGACAGTTTGTGTTTAGAGTTATGATGGACATATACCACATAATCTGTAAATATCTCCAACTTTCACACTTCTCTACCAAAACTACATAGTGCACCTTTATAAATGTAAGTAAATGGAACACAAATATGCAATTTTAAGCTAAACATTTACAAAATGCCAGGATATTTTGTCCTAGACCCTTGATAATAAGGTTGTGGATGGATAACCACTTTAATCAACATAAAAAAATACTGATATTTGACAAAAGTGGCCTCTAACAGAACGGCTTGTCATAAATGTCAAATAGTGTAACCGGTTACACCATCTGACATTTCCACTTCAAATCAAATTTGACAGGCATTATCATTGAGACCTATGTAAGCACATTTCCTGGTGTGAACATTTCAAATCTAATTTTCGAAGTGAATACAAATTTTTATAATTATCATAAATTGTTGATGTTTTTCTGAGGTCATACCATTTGACATACCTGACCACGCCCTTAAAATGTCAAATTATCTCATGTTTTAAAGAGAGTTGCTAAACATGGCGTGCAGCAGTTAGGACCATCAGGGGTTCTTCTTCGTGATATCATTTATTGTCACATGATATGATGAACATATTAACAAAATAGCTCCTTCAATGGTGGTTACACCATGTTGACAATTTGGTACTTGACTGGGTGACACGATTTCCCTAAAATAATTATAATAATAAGACCAATGATGTTCCATCACTTTTGTTTACTATTGAACAGTTCTATTGTAAGATTATGCCAGGCTAGTTCATAGGGTGTTATATGAAAATTTAAACTTTTATTAAAGCAAGTTTACTTCTTTTGTACAAAGTTTCAATGGTTACACCACTTAGACATTTTGGCCTAAATACCCCAAATATTCTCTAAAAATGTATAATAAATATAAATTTTAGACTAGGTCCTCAAAACAAAGGATGAAAGCATGTCATCTGTGCATTTATTTTTAGATTTTGAGCCTTTAAAAGTTAACTAAACCTTATGGACACAAAAAAATGAGCATCACTTCATTGACCCATAAACCATTTATTCAAAGTTCACATTTATAAAAGGCGTATTGACACATTTCCAAAGCCTGACACATGAAAAAATAACCAGAAAATTCTATTCTTTTGGAATTGAGATGTTTATTAAACCCTTAAACAAAATCCCCCAAAAATTTTTTGTCATATCATGTTGTTTATGATATTTTTTTTGTAGCACATTTGATACATCAGGCGTTTTTGGCAATTTTTTGCACACATTTCAGGAAGCTTTTCTCGTTGTTTTTTTTAACATAACACTTTTTACAGCCTTTTTAGTTTAACATTTTGAAAATACAGAACATTTCAAACAGTTCTTCTTGTTTTTTTAACATAACACTTTTTACAGCCTTTTTATTTTAACATTTTGAAAATACAGAACATTTCAGGCAGTTTTTCTCATTTTTTTAACATAACACTTTTTACAGCCTTTTTATTTCATTTTGTGGTAGGCACAAAAACAGTTTCTGTCCTTGTTTAGGCAAAGATGCACCTTACACTTCTCACAGTAGACATGTGAGAAGTGATTGCCAGTGCAGTGCTTGCATCTCTGTCGGGTTTCCCATGTTGGAAAATGATCAATGCCATCCCTTCTCACATCAAGAGGCACACTGCAGCTTGGTCTTTTACGGGGTGGTGTTGGAGTCTCTTCTGGAGAGGATAGTGGTCTGCCACACCTGATTTTGGCCTTTCCTGCGCTTGTCAGAGAAGTGCCAACCAAAGCCTGAAACCTTCGCAGAGGCATGGGTTTCTTCTTGGGGTTTAGCTTCTTCTGGTCTCTTCTGTAGAGGTTCCACGCATTGATGACTGCCACTGTAACAGTGTGCCACCAGATGTACATGTACCATCTTCAGGATCTGAAGCTGAACTTGTAAAGTGCAGACAGCATATCAAGGAGATCAGCACCTCCCATGAACTTGTTGGATTTTGGATTATGACTTCAATCTGAGGTGAAGTATGTTTAAAGACAATATCAATGATCTGCTTCAATCATCAGTTTGAGCATCTGATAGACAAAAACAAGGAATAAAGGTCAGGTCAATGTATTCCTCACATGTTTCATCTGTGGAGCGACATATTCAACAAGTACGTCCTCCATCACTTCTTATAAACTGAGAGAAAATGTGTCCTGAAATTCGAGGAGGCTGAGAAGACAGCTCATTATTTATCTTCTTTTTTTTTTTGTTCACTACAGCCCCCACTTCGACGAGGTGGAGCGCCTGAGAGTGCTGGTGATGATGTCAGCACAGGAGTTAGCCAATGGGATCTCCTACTCGGGCCACATGTACGCCATGACACGTGCAGGCCGTCACCTGACTCCAGCAGGAGACCTCAATGAGACGCTTGGTGGGATGGAACAGGTATGCACCTGGAGTGTTGATCCTAAAAAACTAAAATGATAGTGTCTGACTCCTGCACGTCAGCTTTAAGAAGTGTTGTCATAGTGATTTAAAGCTTGAAGTAAATTACGCAGACGCAGATTCAAGACATACAGTATAGCATGATTTTTATCTGACAAGCAGAGACAATTTCATTTGTTCCTACTTTGTGCAAGAGGTTTTTTGTTTTTCCATTCTCTCGCTTCATATTTTATCCATCTTTTATCAATGATTACTTCAGGTGAAGTTTATGAAGAGGGTCGCTGAGTTGTCCGACCTCAGCCAAGTCATCCGAACGCTCGTCAGGATCAAGAAGCATCTTCTCAACCCGGACAACATGAGGTGAGATGTTACACCTGAGGAGAGGTTTTCTTTTTTTAAAGGTTTTGTTTTGGGGCTTTTTGGGCCTTTATTTTAGAGACAGGACAGTGGACAGAGTCAGAAATCAGAGAGAGAGAGAGAGAGAGAGAGAGAGAGAGTGGGGAAAGCAGGAAATGAGCTGTCACATCTTTTGAAACATCTTTCATTGAAAATAAACCTGATAGGTTGAACAATATCAGAAACTCTGGTCGCAGGAGGAGATGGTGGTGAGACCTAAAGCTAAACCCATTAAGAACCACTCCTCTAAATATATCCCTGCCATAGTGAGTTCACATTATATTAAAGGCAGAACCGTCTCTGCAGATTAAAGAAGATAAAATAATGGAAAAGATGAGGAAAGGCCGTCTTATAGAAACGCAAAAATACAGATTTTAAAGTCAAAAATCTTTGAAGAAGCAAAATAACACCAACACAAAACAGTTGAACCTTTGACTTCAATAGTTGTGAGATCACCTGTAATTTTATTTTGTCCTTTATTATGAGACATTCCTTCAAAACAAAGTCCTGTGCATGCATGAGATTATAAATATAACGCTTATTTGTTTTTTTTTAATACCTGAGTACAATATTCCACCAGTACCGCTCAGCTCTCTTTTAACCATAGTTTACATCTTATTGTATAATATAACTGTTTTGTTTGTATATATACTGGTGGGTTTAGTATTTGTATATGTTCTATATTTAACTACTTCTCTACAGGTGTGCTCCGACAGGTTTTTGTTGTACTTGTACAGTGACAGTAAAGATCATCTTCTCTGATTTCAGGAGCAAAACTTCCAGCCGTGTCAGATGAAAACGTTCTTCCAGCTTCCCTTCCCTGTTCACTTTATCAGCGAGAGTATTCGTACGGTACCCTTCTCCCACCACGACTACGCCAGGTAACCACACCTGTACCTGGCAGCACTTCCTTTAAAAGTGTGATTTACACGGACAGTTTTTCTACGTGTAACTTTTAGTTCATCTAAAGTGTAATAAAAACTTGTTGTTTCCTTTTTTCTCTTAAAGTTTGTGCATCTTGGCGAGGATGATGACGGCTAAGTTTCTGCATGGAGAAATCAGGGAGAAGGGAGGAGCCTACGGGGGCGGGGCCAGGATGGGAGGAGGTCTTTTCTCTTTTTACTCGTACAGGTGAGAGGCCGCCACACCACACTCAACAAAGTTTTAAAAAACATTGTGGAAATTGTAATGACGTGGAAATACAACAACAGTTCATTTTGTTGCCTTGGCTGAAACAAGTTTAATATTTTATATACACTCAGGCTTTCTCGAACCTTAGAAAACGATGTGCATTTTGGTTAATAGGTGTATTTAATGGAATCTAATACATACAAAATCTCCATACTTATGAAGGAGTAGAGGTAGATTCTATAAAAGGGGGCAGGCTGGGTTGTCTTCAAGATATGAATTTTGTTAAAGGTGACATATTCTCCTCCTCTTCAACCAGTTTAAAAAAGTCTCAGAGCTCCTCAAAACATGTGTGTGAAGTTTCTTGTTCTAAATCCACTCTGATCCAATATTTCATCATGTCTATAAACCCCTCTATTTCAGCCCTGCTCAGAACAGGCTGTTTCTGTGTCTGTACCTTTAAATATGTAAATGAGCTGTATTTCACCACTCCCCCTCACTGGAAGGGCTCGGGTGTCTCAGGCTTTCTTGCTACCTGCTCTATTGTTTACGGTGAGAAGGCAGACTCAGAGGGCAGAACAAACACCTAGCTGTGGGAGTGTCACCCACCTGGGGGAGGGGCTACTGCTCTTCGTGATGTCATGAAGGGAAAAACTCCAAACGGCCTGTTTGAGTACACATTTTCTGAAAAGTGGAGCAGGCAAAAGACAGAGAGGATGGACTTTTCTCATCATTGGGGGGTTTGTAGACGGACTAGAGACACATAGAAACATGGTGAAGAGGATTTAACAGAATATGTGACCTTTAAAATGGATTTTAAATCAAGTTTTGGAGAGACAAGGGAAAGAACCAAAGTTGCAGCAGCACTTATTTTGTTCTAATCTAATGAAATTTGAATTGAATTCCTGAAAGAGATTTGTTGCCATATTCTCAAATGTGACCTCTTCTTCCTCCCTTTGTCCAAAATGCAAAATCTTTATATTCCAAGAATATTCAGGCGATCTGTCTGGAAAAAAAGAGACACAGAAGACTGAACAATTTACTAAGGGAAGCCATCATGGGGCGTTTTTGGAAGCTGTAATAAAATATTCCAAATGACTTCTACGTTTAAAAAGAATCTTCTTTGAGATGAACAGTGTGTCGTTGATTTTGTATTTCTTTCTCGTACTTCTCTAAGGGATCCAAACTCAGTGCAGACCTTGTCTGTGTTTCGTCGAGGTGTGGACTGGGCGAAGTCGGGACAGTTCACCCAGCAGGACATCGATGAAGCTAAACTGTCAGTGTTCTCGGCTGTAGACTCGCCTGTGGCCCCCGCGGACAAAGGTGAGGAACGACTGAGTGATCCCTCCAGCTGCTGTCAGGATGCCTCACCTGATCCTCCTCCAATCAGATCTCTGGAGCTTTAACATCTCAGTACATCACTGACAACTTCAACATTAGAAGTCTTTAATGGAGGTTAAAAGCTTTTAAAGGATTAATGAATAAAATGATGAGTAAAAAGTTGAATTATAAGCAAGTTCAGATATGAAGAGATCTTCATTAGTTTTATTAACTTAGTCTCCGTCTCTGTTGTAAAGCCGTCACTGTCTCCACTTTATCTCTTAGCCGTCTGGTTTGTTCACTCTGTGTTTGTGTTGCAGGAATGGGTCGCTTCCTCAGCGGAGTCACCGATGAGATGAAGCAGAATCACAGAGAAAGACTTTTTGCTGTCACTCACCAAAGTCTGGTGGAAGTGGCTGAAAGGTACAAACTTTATGTCCCCTTACATAACTCAGAAATGAAGAGAAGGAGAAGCTAAAAGAAAAAACAGACTGACAAACTGTTCCCGTTTATTCCCACATCAAGTGTTAACTCATGTCTTGTTTTCCCCCTCGCTGCAGATACCTCGGCGTCGGTCAGAGGACTTGTGGAGTTGCTATCTTGGGTCCAGAGAACGAGGCGATTAAAAAAGATCCCTCATGGATCGGAAAATAATCCAGTCTGTAGGTAACTTGTGATTTAAATACTCAACTGGACTTCTGGAGAATCACAGCTGCACGACTTATTCTGTACTGAATGCTGAAAGTCTACGGTTAGGATTTTTTAATAAAGAGTCAAAAAGCTGAAGCGCACAATATCAAGAGGAGGACTGAGAGCTGCTGTCATGGTTCAGATACGTCTTCATTCTGTATATATTTAATGAAATATATGATCATGTTGGAATACACTATGTGAGTGAGCTCTTCTTTTTGGGATCATTGCAAAAGTATCATCAAGAGATATATCATTTATATAAACTTCAATCAGGTGTTTTTGTTTTTTTCTGCAGGATACAAATGACTTTCTTCCTCTGTGGTTTACTCTGGGAAACTCAGAGCAGAGGAAGAACATCAGAGCCATTCTGTCTAATTCAAACAACAAACTGAGTCATGTGCAAACACTCAGTCAGGTCATGTTGGTCTTTGTGGGGGCGCAGGTAGTCTAGTGGTTTTTGTGCACGCCCCATGTATGGAGGCTGTGGTCCTATTTTCCACAATTTTCACATTTTCATTGGTTCCTCAGTTAGGAAGTGATTGAACATGAATTATGATCTTAATATGTTTCCCTCAGTACGACCCTTATGAGGTAGAAGTAAACAAAAGCATATCAAGATCACAACTCATGTTCAACAACTTCCTAACTCTCTATCAATGAGCTGTAATCCGGAAGGTAATGAGAACAAACTCTTAGATAATGACCTGTTAACTATAGACTATGGTCATGTAGATAAGGTACTAATAAGTGCTTCATAATGACCAATAAGCAGCCAGTATGCTACTAGTTAGCATGCTAATAAGCCGCTAGTTAATGTTGAATATTGTGACCTTAAATTGAAGTTTTAACAATTATTTTTCAAGTCTTTGAACACCACAGGTGAAATCAATTTCCCTCCATTTTATCGTGTTTGAAGCACAAATCAACAGATTTAAAACTCAGGGTGAATAAAACCAAAGAATTGCTGCAGGTCAACACATCTGGTGAGATGATTGAGTTTTTAAAATCAGACACTCTAACCTCAGTTCCCTTTTCTAAAATCCTAATTTACTGATAAATAAAACAGAGTCACACGTCTTTGCACACAATAAATGCTTTATTACTCTGACAGGACGGTCACATCTCACTGCCGGCACATGAAGGTAAAATGTTGCTCCACTTCCAAAACTACAGCAACAGCAGGACCCTACTCACAAACACCACTATAGAGATGTCACACACACACACACACACACACACACACAGAAAGCCCAGAGTGGATAGAAACAACATAGGCAATAATAATTTAAGGGATTTTTTAACATGGATATCATTTAAAAATAGTCACCATTGTAGGCTCTAGGGTCACCGAAATATTTCATCACACATAAAGTAAATCATGCTTAATGCTTTTATATTATGT
>NC_089198.1:7389716-7407216 GCF_963930695.1 Labrus bergylta | reverse complement strand
CCTTTCTGCGCCATTTCTCCTCTCGGTAACGACGACTGTCTGAGTTTCACTTCCTTTGAAATTAGTAGTTTCACCTCTTATCTACACAGCACGTTCAGTGTCTGCTCTTGCACCGTCCCACATGTTGGTTACACCCATCCTCAAACTGTAGATCTAAAGGGGAGGGAACAAGAAAATAAATGTCAGAGTGGAGCTGGCTGAGTCTGATAGCAGGAAGAAGAGGGAGGGGTTAACAAGCTCTGATCCACGTTTCATTACTCTGACCAGGCAGATTCTCAACATGAATACATAACCACTCTCTGTTGCATGGAAGCAAACTATGTAAGCAAGCATGTAAAAAACTCTAGTCACACATTTCTTAACATGTAAAAAGAATTTAATAAAACACAGAGAATAACTGAACTGTTTCCACAACTACTGTCTGAACAGAGCTACCTGTGAGCACCAGCATTACAAGCTGTGAAAATCTGAGACACCACAGGGAGGCGTCAGGGTTCCACTGAACTTCACCACCATTAGAAGAGGTGTTTTCACATACTGGTGGTTCACATACTGGATTAAATACATTGACCTGACCTTTATTTCTTGTTTATGACTATCAGATGGTCAAACTGATGATTGAAGCAGATCATTGATATTGTCTTTAAACATACTTCACCTCAGATTGAAGCCATAATCCTGTTTCAAATACAAACCTACTGATTCCTACTGCTGCTTTAATTTACAAAGCCTCCCCTTGCAAAAGTCGGTTTGATTACAAGTAATGGAAGAATTTGAATATGTGGTAGAAGTAGTACACCGACAAAAAATACCTCAGTGTCCTTTTGTCACTGCTCATTTGCTGATCCACGCTGCACAGGGCTGGGGAGCTCACTTGTTGGTTACACCTATCTTGCACTCGTATATTAGTGAATGAGAGGGAACCAGGAAATGTGTGCACAGAGTGGAGTTGAGCAATAGGGAGAGGTTACCATGCTGCCCTCACGCATGTGATGAATTCTCTTAAAGGGAACACAACATTGAACAACCACATGATGTTTTTAAATAACTTACAGCTCACAATAGTTGAAGCAAACATTGAAAAGCTTCATGTTTGGTTTCCTCTGAAATCTACAGTTTCATAGAGCTGTTTTGTATAACTGAAAATTTGAAGATTTATTGTGCTCTTAAAGGAGAAGACAACACAGACAGTGTACAAACAAACAACAACATACAGATTCATAAAAGATGTAATGCTGCAATCGAGAGGTTAGACTTTGGAGAATTCATACAAAAGTACAATAAAATAGTAACCAGAAGTTTAAATTTGTGTTTCATCTGTGTATGTTTTACCAAGTGTTGTAGTCAAGACCACACAAACTGAGACCAAGACAAACCTGAAATCAGAGTGCTCAGAGACCGAGATAAGACCAAGGCAGGACGAGACTGAGACAGGACCAAGACGCTAAGATAAATAAAACAATCATCATCTTGTGTTCAGGGGGCGTGTCACTCACTTAAACTGTAACACCCAGAAGGTTTCAGCAGTAACCGGGGGATATAAATCAAATCATGAATTGAAGTTTTTTAAATTCTTTTAGAAAGGGGCGTTTACCTTCTTATCACAGTAATGACGCAGAAAAATATCCTATCAGTGGTAGTCTTGATTGGTAATGCTTTAAAATCCGAGACCGAGATGAGGCCGAGTAAAAATGCTTTAGATTACGAGACGAGACCGAGACCTTTAAAAGACCCAGACTGATTTTGAGTACTACAACACTACAGTTTACCCACCTTCACTTCTTTATCAGGCACAAGTAAGTAGGCTCAGGACTGGTGAAATCAAACTTTGTAGTTATGTTTCAACAGTGAATAAAATATACAAAGCATTCATTATCAGGTATGTTCATATTCTGGCTGAGGCTGGTTCAGTGTCCCTTCTCAGGTCAGTGGTTACACTAATGTGGGAAGGCAGCTTGAAGTGAGCACCTGCAATACAGGGCTGTCAAAATCTGAGAAACCACAGGGAGGCGTCAGAGTGCCACTGAACTTCACCACCTTAAGGAAATGTGTCAATACACCTTTTAGAAATGAGATCTTTGAATAAATGGTTTATATGTTTGAATTTCGACCAAATAATAGTTAGTGAAGACTGGTTTAATCAAACTTTGTGGTAATGATGCAACAGTGAATACAAATATCTCAACTAGAGACGTTTGGATTTTTGACTGATATACTCTGCAGTCATTATCAGGTTTCATCACTCAGGCTTCATCCATTAATATTTACAGTTTATGTTTCATACACATAATCCTCCTACAGTTAAATAAAAAGCTAATTATTTATCTTATCTTTTAATAGTTTTACCGGTCAGTTTTAGAAGAGAAAATGACTTTCAGATGATTGTTTCTTAATTCTTGGCTTGCTGATGAGCTTTATGTCTGACATGTTTTTTTGTTGTTGCCTCCCTTCGTAAACAGCCAGTGACTACACCATGTATCCGTTCTCAACCCAAAATGGAAAAGACTTCCAGAATCTTCTCTCGGTCTATCTGGATGCAGCTTTCTTCCCGTGTTTACGAGAGCAGGATTTCTGGTGAGTGGTGACTGCTGCTTCTCATATTTGTTTCATGTTTGTATTTATTTGACTTGATAGCATTGTAGCAAAAGTCAACTTTTAAATATTCAGTGAAGATTTTGTCTTTATAGTCAGCTGTTAACTCTGTTAGTTGGACTGTTTGTCCTGAGGCTGGCTTCACACTAGGGGAGTTTAGGCCTGATTTTGGGCCTTTTATTTGTCCAAATAATCTTCAAGTGTGTGGTGTCAATACGATTATTTTACAGCTCCTGATCGAGTCAGAGCCTCCCCGATCTGGAATCCTAAATACAAAAACATGTTTGATATTTACCATTCCAGATCGGGCTGCCTCCGACTGAATACCTGCAGTAGCCAAAAAGAGAGCGAAGAGAGCATCACTTTTACAGCTCACAAACATGCCAGTGAACACAAACATAACTGTGCCCTGAGCCAAGAGGAATATAGAAAAAGAAGCACTGAGTAACAACATGAGTGGCTTTTTAATGTCTCGACTGTCTTCCATATTTGTTTTTCTTCTGAAGTCACGTTTGATCACACGAGTTTCTGTGAGATCTCGTGTCTGTGGGATCACCACTGTGAACTCGTTTCTACAAACTGCAGGTGTGTGGTCTCACAGTAGGGTCAAATCGTCTAGTGTGTGCAGTCGGAGGATTATAATGTTTAGAATCATTTAGCTGTCCTTATGTCTTTGGTCTCCCACGTTTTTTAAATAGGTTAAGATCTGAATATTGTCGAGTGTGTAGCCAGCCTAAAAGAGTCCAAGACCTTTCTGATATCACTTGTTTGAAACAGTCGCTGATGAAATCTGCTCTTCACTAGTTCATTTCTGTTTGTGTTGATTTTGCAGGCAGGAGGGCTGGAGGCTGGAGAATGAAAACCCAACAGATCCCAACTCCCCTCTGGTCTTTAAAGGAGTGGTGTTCAATGAAATGAAAGGGGCGTTTGTAAGTCTACACTTTCTGAATCATAGTTTTATATGTAGATACAATATAGTGAAGTTTAAGTGTTCTTTTAAGGAGCTTCAGATATCTTATATTTCATGTTACCTAAAAGCACCTCATGGATTAAGTTTGAGAGTGAAGTGGTTCGTGGTAACTCCAAGTGTTTTTTTTCTTGCTTTTATATTTATACTCACTTTAAACATGTTATGACATCATGGAACAAAGTTAAAATGATGCCTGCTCACGGTTTAGTAGTTGGCAAAAAACCAAAACAACTCAGGCCCTGCTGTGTCCACCTAGCGTTTTCTTTTTTCAGGCAGAAAAGAGCTGGCTGTGCGCTGAGAATAAAAGCGCTGCACGTCCGTCCTGTCTCTATGACAACAGTCTGTTGACAGCAGCTCCTGTATGACCGACACTGTTCCGTTGCTTTTCTCTGTTTGATTTTTATCTGTCACTTTGAGCATCAAACGGAGGATGCTTGACCTCCAAATTTTTCCTGGATGATGAGCTCAATAATAATGACATCCCCGTTCTCATGGCTCCAATCAGACACAGAGCAAGGACCCGACTGATGTACTTTATGATTGGCTGGTTGAAAGAAAAGCGCCGGTGACGTCAACAGCGGCCTCATAAAAAGTTGAAAGATTTTTAGTTTGAAGCGCTCGGAGCGGCCGCACAAATTAGGCAGAGCGCTCGGAAGAAAGGCGCTGGACGCTGCGCTTTGCTGCTGCTGCAAACGCTCTCTCCTCATTGGGAACAATAGAACAAAGACACTCAGAAAAAGCTAACAAAATCTATAAAATGCTAGGCGGACATGGGGCCTAATGCAACAGCAGTGAAACAAGAAACAAGTTCCAGATATGAGATGAACAGGTGACGTCAGATAAATGGTTTTGAAATAAGAGTGTGTCAGTGACTGTTTAACGTTTGATTGTGTGTTTTTTTTTAGTAGTCCGACAACGAGCGCGTGTACGCCCAGCACCTCCAGAACAAGCTGTATCCAGACCACACGTACTCTGTGGTGTCAGGAGGAGAGCCTCTAGCCATCCCTGACCTTACCTGGGAACAGCTCAAGCAGTTCCACGCCACGCATTACCACCCCAGCAACGCCAGGTACATGGACACACACACGTGTACACTGTGAGCCTAGAAGGGACAGGAAACTGTAAAGTGCTGTGAAGAAATGAGATGAGAGCAGGTGTTAGCCAGCAGAATCCTTTCTTTGTTACATTTAATAATCTCCTGCAGCAGAACGATGCAGGCTCACATTGACACAGTAGATATGAAACACAGGAAACTTTAATAATTTGATGGTAACTGATGCTAGTTTGTCTTTTTCATGCTTTATCGATCTTATTTATTTCAGAATGATCATAATTCCTTAAAAATAATTTAACATGCAGGCTTTAAAATTGCTCAGAAAACACCCCTGAGAGTGTCCTCCATGTGCTCCTCAGGTTCTTCACGTATGGAGATTTGCCTTTGGAGCAGCATCTGAAGCAGATCGAAGAGGAAGCTCTGTCCAAGTTTGAACGCATCAACCCGAACACAGAGGTCCCCCCCCAGCCACACTGGAGCAGCCCTGTGAGTGTCATAATCCAGACCAGCATCTGTAACTTCTACTGATCAATAGATCTTAAAAACTACACCAACAATCTCAACAGCTGTTTATTATTGCATGCTTTTATATTAACACACTGAAATGCATTGATTAGTCGTTTTGATGTCGTCGTGAATCTCAATGGTTTCCCCAGAGAGAGGACCATGTGACCTGCAGCCCTGACGCTCTGGCTCCGGATCCGGCCCTGCAGAACACGCTGTGTGTGAGCTACCTGCTGGGAGAGTAAGACCGAAAATCATTTCTTTTTATTTTGCATTAAGATGGGAGAAGCCATAAAAAGAGCCTCCATCCTCCTCTTTATTCACTACATCTTGATTGTCACGTCGACGGCTTTTTAAAGACTGAGAGCTTTACAGTACAGAAAGGATTCACTCAACAATTCTCTTCATTCAAAGTGAAGTTTTTAGCGAGTCCTATTGTTCAGAAATATTTAAAATCTCTTTGTTTTTTTCCCCGCGCAGCATCACTGACACATTTGAAGGATTCACCCTCAGCCTGCTGTCGTCTCTCATGATCTCTGGACCCAACTCTCCCTTCTACAAAGCTCTCATCGAACCCAATATAGGAACTGACTTCTCCTCTGTTGTAGGGTGAGTACGCAGGACGCAAAGTAACAAACTCTCACAAATAAAATGATCAGCAAGCTCAGAGGTTATTTAGAGCGACGGCTGGAGAAGCAGCGAGGACAGAAGTTTGGTTTCATGTGGAGGACTTCTCTGATCCAGAGGCTCAACGACGGTCCAGAACCATTTGATCTGTCAGTGCTGAGACAGCCGATGGAGACGACAGAGAGGGGCAGGAGAGGATGGGGATGATGCCCCCTGGAGGATTTGAATGTTATGGCTCTAATGTTTTAAAATAAACATCCTCATTTTGGCACGTTTGTAAATATTTTACAGCCAGCCGCTAAGATTTCAGTTATTGTCAATCCATGCAATTCTCTAAACACCAGATAAGCCAATAGAAGAATGTAATTGCAGTAGCTGGGTTCAACCTGTAGAGGGCCGTAGCTATGCATATTTCTAACACAAAATGTGGAATTTAAATTTAGATACTTTGTACTCTGGGGGTTTAGTTACTCTTTAAAGACGGGTTTTCATCTATATGATTTTGCTAAGCTACTTAGATGACAACTTTCTTTTAGAAATGTCTATTAAAAGATAATTTAACATTTTAGTATATTGCTGCTGAGCTGTGATGCTCTGCCTCATGTGCTGCAGACAGCGCTCAGAGTACTGCATTGTTCTGAAATGTTGTGTTCTGCAGATATGACGGCAGCACCAAAGAGGCGTCGTTCAGTATAGGACTGCAGGGAATGGCCGAGGAGGACACCGAGAGAGTGAAGCAAATCATCAGCCAAACCATCAACGACATCATCGAGTAAGTCCCACGCTCCCTTTTGTATTTAAGACTTTAATATATGTTTACAAACCTGCTCTCTCTAAGTGTCAGCTTGTTTTGATAAAGCCATAAACTGTAAGGTCTACTTGCACATGAAGGATGATGAGTTGCTTGGTTACATGAAATTGAAACGGCACATAAGATAAAATGAGTCCTCGTCATCATCGACAGGAGCGGCTTTGAGGAGGAAAGAATCAACGCTCTCCTGCATAAGATCGAGATCCAGATGAAGCACCAGTCCACAAACTTCGGCCTGTCTCTGGCCTCGGTGAGTTCACAAACACAAGGATACTGCATGTATTTATAAACCTCTATGTGTGAGATATGTCAGGAAGAATGATGATGTTAGTTATGTTGTCTCTGCTGAAATCTTGTGTTTCTACCACTATATACTCTGTGTATTTCTATACAAATACAGAATGTTTTAAACATGTCTAAACGTATGAGATGAGCTTGTTTTCACAGCAGTTTATTTGCTGATTTCTTCCTTTTTTTGATGAGTTGCAGTAAACTCAATAATCACAGAGAGTATAATATTTAAAGGGATTACACATGTGTATGAGAAGTAAAGTTTTAATCACTATACATCAATGTAAGAGTCAAACAGGACACTTAGATTAGCTTTATTTTGTCAGTAATGTTATAATCGCTTTGTGGATTCTGCTGCATGTTTCACATGTCGGTTTCATTATTCATGGCTGTTTGTGTATGTGTATACATTTTTGTTTTTTCTAGTACATTGCGTCATCGTGGAACCACGACGGCGACCCGGTGGAGCTGCTGCAGATCAACGACAGCGTTGCCAAGTTCAAACAGACCCTGAAGGAAAACCCTCGCTTCCTCCAGGACAAAGTCAAGCACTACTTTAAGGTGTGTGACACTGGGAAAGTACTTTTCTTCAAAACATCCAGAAATATGTGAAAAAAGGTTTAAAAAAAATACAAGAATAAACCTTTTACAAGTCTCACTAATGTTCTCTGTAGGGGGAAATACTCGGTCTGCTCTTAAGGTCAACCTCAGCAGCCCTGGAGTGTTTTAAGATCATGACAAAAAAACATGAACTTTGAAGGTTTTCTGTATCATTTGTGTTTTTTCTCTTCCTCTTCAAATCCCCATTACCCCCCCTACAGGAGAACACACACAGACTGACCCTGTCCATGAGTCCGGATGAGGTCTACTTGGAGAAACAGGCCAAAGCCGAGGAGGAGAAGCTCCAGAAAAAGATCCATGCTCTGTCAGACAGCGACAAAAAAGACATCTATGAAAAAGGTACAAATGATTGAAACTGCTCCACGGAGGAAATCTGTGTTTCTCTGCTTCTGTTAAAACACTTTCTGAGCTTGACTCTGTGAAATCACACAGAATTGTCTGAAGCAAACAGGCTTTTATTGGCTGCTTGATTGATTTGATTGAAGCCCCAAAAAATCCAATAAACCATCAGATTAACACAATAACTGGGAAAAAAACATCAAGCGCTGCAATGTGACTGTATACAGAATATATTCATGTTGACCTGTTCTAGATCCCTCATTTAGTCATATAGTGTTACAATGCTGCATGTTCAAACTAAACACAGGCAGAGTTATAGAGCATGAGGTAAACATATGTTGGAGTAATCCCAGGATGAGTCAGCAGAGGGCGCTAAACGGCTTGAGGTGTTTTTTATTGACACCAGTATCAGATAAATAAGATGTTTTTTGAGCTGCAAATCATTCAAAGCTGCTCTATAAGTTTTCAAAGACAGACAAAAGTGTTACTGAATTGAGTGTCATTTGCCAGTTTTAGTCCGAGGGGGTGAGGAGTTGCCTTAAATATTAAAAACCGTCTTTGAGGGGACTTGTTAGAAACATTAAAGTACAGAGATTTACTGATGGAAAACCATAAAAGAACATTTCACCTGCATTCACTTTTCTGTTTATGACCCAACCAGTAAAACTTGTTGAAACATTTCAGAAGGATTTGATTGAGGCACTTCTGATTGAACTGTCTGTTTCATATTCATGTTCTTCTTCTTCTTCTTCTTCTTCTTCTTCTTCTTGGGAAAAGGTCTGGAGCTGCTGGCTGCTCAGAGCAAAACGCAGGACGCCTCCTGTTTGCCGGCACTGAAAGTGTCTGACATTGAGCCCACGATCCCTGTTACTCCTGTTCAGATCAGCACAGCAGGTACGGCCCAGTGTCCGCTCTACACAAGTTTATAAAACATTATACACAACAAGGAAGAATCATCTCAGAGTGTTGTGGTTAAAACCCCTTAAAATGTTTCCTCTCCTTGTCTCCTTCAGTCGGCGTACCGGTGCAGTACTGTGAGCAGCCCACCAACGGGCTAGTTTACTTCAGAGCCATGTGCAGTCTCAACACACTGCCGGAGGACCTCAGGCTCTATGTCCCGCTCTTCTGCAGCGTTGTCACCAAGTAAGTTCACCTGACAGTCGATTGGACCAGAGCAAGATTTCAAAATGTGTCACCTGGTATATGAAAAGTTTGAAGATATTATGCTTTATTGATCTTTTCTGTATTTGTGTAAGGTTTAGACAGGTGGTGTTTGAAAGCATTTTAAAGATTGCATGTGTGTCTGTTTGTTAAATCAGGATGGGCTGTGGAGGTCTGGACTACAGACAACAGTCCCAGCAGATGGAGCTGAGGACTGGGGGCATGTCTGTCTCCACCCAGGTCGTCCCTGACTCCACCCAGCTGGACATGTACGAGCAGGTCAGTACCAGCTTACTGTGTTTGAAAAGTCTTACAAATATATGGATAGAAGTAATGTTTGGACAGAGACATTTCTGGACAAGAATACTTTAGATGATGTAGGGAGTGAGTCTGAGCCTGAAGGCAAAGCTCTCCATTTACCGGTCACCTATGATCATGAGCTATGGGTAGTGACCGAAATAATAAGATGGTGGATACAAGCGGCTGAAATGAGTTTCCTCCAGAGGTCGGCTGGGCTCAGTCTTAGAGAGAGGGCGAGGAGCTCAGACATTCTGGTAGAGCTCAGAGTAGAGCCGTTTCTCCCTCAAATCTAAAGGAGCCAGTCGAGGTGGTTCGGCCATCTGATTAGGATGCCACCTGGACGCCTCCCTTTGAGGTCTTCTGAGCACGCCCCAACTGGGAGGAGACCCCGGGGGAGACCCAGAGTTTACTGGAGGGATTACTGTGTATATCCCCACTGGCCTGGGAACATGTCAGAATCCCTCAGGAGGAACTGGGGAGAGAGAAGTCTGGGTTGAATTACTACTGCTGCCACAGAGACCTGACCTTTGATAAGTGGAAGAAAATGGATGAATGGAGTAATGAAGTATGCTGCTCCATGTCAGGTTCCTTCATATATGACATCACATGTAATTTAGTAACTTTATTCTATATGAATTAAATGTTTGTTCTTTATTATGATGATTCTTGTGCATTGTGGAAACCCATCTTCTTTCTGCTGCGTCGTCTTCAAAAATCAAATGTCTCCTCAAAGCTGCAGAAATTGAAACTGAGTGATCGTGTGTTACATAAACAGAGGTTGTGATTTATCTTGGTTCAGTGTTTAACTGCTGCTGGTTACATTACATCGGTATAAAACAGGTAATCAAAGAAGAGTCTTGTCTCTGTGTTCTCTGTTCCAGGGTGTCCTCCTGTCCTCCTCCTGCCTGGAGAGAAACCTTCCTCACATGTTTCATCTGTGGAGCGACATATTCAACAAGTACGTCCTCCATCACTTCTTATAAACTGAGAGAAAATGTGTCCTGAAATTCGAGGAGGCTGAGAAGACAGCTCGATATTTATCTTTTTTTTTTTCACTACAGCCCCCACTTTGACGAGGTGGAGCGCCTGAGAGTGCTGGTGATGATGTCAGCACAGGAGTTAGCCAATGGGATCTGCACATGTACGCCATGACACGTGCAGGCCGTCACCTGACTCCAGCAGGAGACCTCAATGAGACGCTTGGTGGGATGGAACAGGTATGCACCTGGAGTGTTGATCCTAAAAAACTAAAATGATAGTGTCTGACTCCTGCACGTCAGCTTTAAGAAGTGTTGTCATAGTGATTTAAAGCTTGAAGTAAATTACGCAGACGCAGATTCAAGACATACAGTATAGCATGATTTTTTTCTGACAAGCAGAGACAATTTCATTTGTTCCTACTTTGTGCAAGAGGTTTTTTGTTTTTCCATTCTCTCGCTTCATATTTGATCCATCTTTTATCAATGATTACTTCAGGTGAAGTTTATGAAGAGGGTCGCTGAGTTGTCCGACCTCAGCCAAGTCATCCGAACGCTCGTCAGGATCAAGAAGCATCTTCTCAACCCGGACAACATGAGGTGAGATGTTACACCTGAGGAGAGGTTTTCTTTTAAAAGGTTTTGTTTTGGGGCTTTTTGGGCCTTTATTTTAGAGACAGGACAGTGGACAGAGTCAGAAATCAGAGAGAGAGAGAGAGAGAGAGAGTGGGGAAAGCAGGAAATGAGCCACAGGTCGTCCGCTTGGAGGACTACAGCCTCCACACATGGGGCGTCCACTAACCACTAGGCTATGGTCGCCTCCATGGTGATAGATTTTTGAATGATGAAGAGATAGTGACAGTATTCTGCAGTTAATGTTATTTTAATTACTGCAACATGGTTTCAATATAAAGGGTCTGTGTGTAACATGCTCGTCAATGTAAATGTTTGTCTCTTACAGGTGTGCGATCAACACTACTCCACAGAAAATGTCGGACACGGCAGCACAGCTGGAGAGCTTCATGAAGGACGTGGCTGACAACAGAAAGGAGCGCAAACCGGTCAGAAGTAACATTATTGAGGTAAACTATCAACAAACAAATCAAAACATGAAAGCAGGCAGAATAATTCTTAAAATTAGATTTTAATATTCTCTTGATTTTTTTTTCTAAAGAGGCCTCTCGACCCATCGGATGTCTCGGGGCTGAGCCGGAAACTCATCTCTGTAAGTTTTCAGGAACATCTTACATTTCTGTGTTTGTTTGCTCGCTATGTCAGTGGTTCTCAACTGGTGGGTAGGGGCCCATAAGTGGGTCGCAGAGCTGTTTTCAGTGGGTCGTGACTGAGTTCCTAGGGGGAAAAAATGGTGTCAAAAAGTCTGTAAAGTTCTATGTTCTGAAACTTTGTTCTGTCACATCTTTTGAAACATCTTTCATTGAAAATAAACCTGATAGGTTGAACAATATCAGAAACTCTGGTCGCAGGAGGAGATGGTGGTGAGTCCTAAAGCTAAACCCATTAAGAACCACTCCTCTAAATATATCCCTGCCATAGTGAGTTCACATTATATTAAAGGCAGAACCATCTCTGCAGATTAAAGAAGATAAAATAATGGAAAAGATGAAGAAAGGCCGTCTTATAGAAACGCAAAAATACAGATTTTAAAGTCAAAAATCTTTGAAGAAGCAAAATAACACCAACACAAAACAGTTGAACCTCTGATTTCAATAGTTGTGAGATCACCTGTAATTTTATTTTGTCCTTTATTATGAGACATTCCTTCAAAA
Source organism: Labrus bergylta (assembly GCF_963930695.1). NCBI lineage: Eukaryota > Metazoa > Chordata > Actinopteri > Labriformes > Labridae > Labrus > Labrus bergylta. The sequence goes on along the minus strand of NC_089198.1, from coordinate 7,395,182 downwards.
CAAAGTCCTGTGCATGCATGAGATTATAAATATAACGCTTATTTGTTTTTTTTTAATACCTGAGTACAATATTCCACCAGTACCGCTCAGCTCTCTTTTAACCATAGTTTACATCTTATTGTATAATATAACTGTTTTGTTTGTATATATACTGGTGGGTTTAGTATTTGTATATGTTCTATATTTAACTACTTCTCTACAGGTGTGCTCCGACAGGTTTTTGTTGTACTTGTACAGTGACAGTAAAGATCATCTTCTCTGATTTCAGGAGCAAAACTTCCAGCCGTGTCAGATGAAAACGTTCTTCCAGCTTCCCTTCCCTGTTCACTTTATCAGCGAGAGTATTCGTACGGTACCCTTCTCCCACCACAACTACGCCAGGTAACCACACCTGTACCTGGCAGGGATGAGTGACAGCACTTCCTTTAAAAGTCTGATTTACACTGACAGTTCTTTGTCTTTCTACTTTTTTCTACGTGTAACTTTTAGTTCATCTAAAGTGTAAGAAAAACTTTTTGTTTCCTTTTTTCTCTTAAAGTTTGTGCATCTTGGCGAGGATGATGACGGCTAAGTTTCTGCATGGAGAAATCAGGGAGAAGGGAGGAGCCTACGGGGGCGGGGCCAGGATGGGAGGAGTTCTTTTCTCTTTTTACTCGTACAGGTGAGAGGCCGCCACACCACACTCAACAAAGTTTTAAAAAACATTGTAATGACGTGGAAATACAATAACAGTTCATTTTGTTGCCTTGGCTGAAACATTAATATTTTATATACACTCAGGCTTTCTCGAACCTTAGAAAACGATGTGCATTTTGGTTAATAGGTGTATTTAATGGAATCTAATACATACAAAATCTCCGTACTTATGAAGGAGTAGAGGTAGATTCTATTAAAGGGGGCAGGCTGGGTTGTCTTCAAGATATGAATTTTGTTAAAGGTCACATATTCTCCTTCTCTTCAACCAGTTTAAATAAGTCTCAGAGCTCCTCAAAACATGTGTGTGAAGTTTCTTGTTCTAAATCCACTCTGATCCTGTATTTGATCATGTCTATAAACCCCTCTATTTCAGCCTTACTCAGAACAGGCTGTTTCTGTGTCTGTACCTTTAAATATGTAAATGAACTGTGTTTCACCACGCCCCCTCTCTGGAAGTGCTCGGGTGTCTCAGGCTTTCTCGCTACCTGCTCTATTGTTTACGGTGAGAAGGCAGACTCAGAGGGCAAAACAAACACCTAGCTGTGGGAGTGTCACCCACCTGGGGGAGGGGCTACTGCCCTTTGTGATGTCATGAAGGGAAAATCTCTAAACGGACTGTTTGAGCACACATTTTCTGAAAAGTGGAGCAGGCAGAAGACAGAGAGGATGGACTTTTCTCATCATTGGGGGGTTTGTAGACGGACTAGAGACACATAGAAACATGGTGAAGAGGATTTAACAGAATATGTGACCTTTAAAATGTATTTTAAATCAAGTTTTGGAGAGAGAAGGGAAAGAACCAAAGTTGCAGCAGCACTTATTTTGTTCTAATCGCATGAAATTTGAGTTGATTTGCTGAAAGACATTTGTTGCCAGCTTCTAAAATGTGACCTCTTCTTCCTCCCTTTGTCCAAAATGCTAAATATTTATCTTCCAAAAATATTCAGACGATCTGTCTGGAAAAAAAGAGACACAGAAGACTGAACAATTTACTAAGGGAAGCCATCATGGGGCATTTTTGGAAGCTGTAATAAAATATTCCAAATGACTTCTACGTTTAAAAAGAATCTTCTTTGAGTTGAACAGTGTGTCGTTGATTTTGTATTTCTTTCTCGTACTTCTCTAAGGGATCCAAACTCGGTGCAGACCTTGTCTGCGTTTCGTCGAGGTGTGGACTGGGCGAAGTCGGGACAGTTCACCCAGCAGGACATCGATGAAGCTAAACTGTCAGTGTTCTCGGCTGTAGACTCGCCTGTGGCCCCCGCGGACAAAGGTGAGGAACGACTGAGTGATCCCTCCAGCTGCTGTCAGGATGCCTCACCTGATCCTCCTCCAATCAGATCTCTGGAGCTTTAACATCTCAGTACATCACTGACAACTTCAACATTAGAAGTCTTTAATGGAGGTTAAAAGCTTTTAAAGGATTAATGAATAAAATGATGAGTAAAAAGTTGAATTATAAGCAAGTTCAGATATGAAGAGATCTTCATTAGTTTTATTAACTTAGTCTCTGTCTCTGTTGTAAAGCCGTCACTGTCTCCACTTTATCTCTTAGCCGTCTGGTTTGTTCACTCTGTGTTTGTGTTGCAGGAATGGGTCGCTTCCTCAGCGGAGTCACCGATGAGATGAAGCAGAATCACAGAGAAAGACTTTTTGCTGTCACTCACCAAAGTCTGGTGGAAGTGGCTGAAAGGTACAAACTTTATGTCCCCTTACATAACTCAGAAATGAAGAGAAGGAGAAGCTAAAAGAAAAAACAGACTGACAAACTGTTCCCGTTTATTCCCACATCAAGTGTTAACTCGTGTCTTGTTTTCCCCCTCGCTGCAGATACCTCGGCGTCGGTCAGAGGACTTGTGGAGTTGCTATCTTGGGTCCAGAGAACGAGGCGATTAAAAAAGATCCCTCATGGATCGTGAAATAATCCAGTCTGTAGGTAACTTGTGATTTAAATACTCAACTGGACTTCTGGAGAATCACCGCTGCACGACTTCTTCTGTACTGAATGCTGAAAGTCTACGGTTAGGATTTTTTATTAAAGAGTCAAAAAGCTGAAGCGCACAATATCAAGAGGAGGACTGAGAGCTGCTGTCATGGTTCAGATACGTCTTCATTCTGTATATATTTAATGAAATATATGATCATGTTGGAATACACTATGTGAGTGAGCTCTTCTTTTTGGGATCATTGTTAAAGTATCATCAAGAGATATATCATTTATATAAACTTCAATCAGGTGTTTTTGTTTTTTTCTGCAGGATACAAATGACTTTCTTCCTCTGTGGTTTACTCTGGGAAACTCAGAGCAGAGGAAGAACATCAGAGCCATTCTGTCTAATTCAAACAACAAACTGAGTCATGTGCAAACACTCAGTCAGGTCATGTTGGTCTTTGTGGGGGCGCAGGTAGTCTAGTGGTTTTTGTGCACGCCCCATGTATGGAGGCTGTGGTCCTATTTTCCACAAATTTCACATTTTCATTGGTTCCTAAGTTAGGAAGTGATTGAACATGAATTATGATCTTAATATGTTTCCCTCAGTACGACCCTTATGAGGTAGAAGTAAACAAAAGCATATCAAGATCATAACTCATGTTCAACAACTTCCTAACTCTCTATCAATGAGCTGTAATCAGGAAGGTAATGAGAACAAACTCTTAGATAATGACCTGTTAACTATAGACTATGGTCATGTAGATAAGGTACTAATAAGTGCTTCATAATGACCAATAAGCAGCCAGTATGCTACTAGTTAGCATTCTAATGAGCCGTTAGTTAATGTTGAATATTATGACCTTAAATTGAAGTTTTAACAATTATTTTTCAAGTCTTTGAACACCACAGGTGAAATCAATTTCCCTCCATTTTATCGTGTTTGAAGCACAAATCAACAGATTTAAAACTCAGGGTGAATAAAACCAAAGAATTGCTGCAGGTCAACACATCTGGTGAGATGATTGAGTTTTTAAAATCAGACACTCTAACCTCAGTTCCCTTTTCTAAAATCCTAATTTACTGATAAATAAAACAGAGTCACACGTCTTTGCACACAATAAATGCTTTATTACTCTGACAGGACGGTCACATCTCACTGCCGGCACATGAAGGTAAAATGTTGCTCCACTTCCAAAACTACAGCAACAGCAGGACCCTACTCACAAACACCACTATAGAGATGTCACACACACACACACACACACACACACACACACACACACACACACACACACAGAAAGCCCAGAGTGGATAGAAACAACAAAGGCAATAATAATTTAAGGGATTGATAAAAAATCACTACAATTACATGAAAGCCCTTTATCCAAAGCAACGTGATGTAGTTTATAGAGCAGGAACATTTATTCATAATGGGTGTTTGTTTTACCCTACACCTTACAAAAGGGATTTTATTGAACATTGGGCTATTTACAGGCTATTGAAAAATCCTCAATTTATTTTTAAAGTATTATTTTACAATCTGAGAAATGTAGTATGAAAAACGTGAGATCACATTTGTGTAAAATGATTTTCATGACACTACACCTCTCCTGGGTGAAGTTATTGAATATTTCTGTATCATATTTTTTCAGTATTGCAATTTGCAGACGGTCCCTGCGCATTCGAGCACCAGCCGGCTCGACTTAGAGGCCAATGCAAGTTCCCCAGCGCGGAGGACGACTCGTTTTGAGGAAAATACGAATGTAGCTCGCAGTCTATCTTGTTGTGATTGCAGAGAGGTGTCGGTTTTGTAAGAGCAATGTTCCGCTGATGAGTTATGGATCCGGAAACGCCGAATCTGTGAATCCGCCAAAACAGATGACAAGACTTTAACATCTGTTTTAAATGTCTTTCTGAGACAATATAACGGTGACGGTGCACAAGCAAAGCAGTTCTGTCCTTGTATTTAAGTCCAAGGTTAAAATATAGCTCAAATAAGTCCTGTACTGTCATTTTTATCACAAGAACACAGAAGGCTAAGACTGGCTGGTTTCTGTTGTGCACCTGATATCTGGTGAGCACGAGAAACTTTCACGTGAGCACCGGTTAGTTTCTGGTGCCCACGAGAAACATATATTTTTATTTTTTCTGCCTATGTCCCTTTAAGGGCTCCGTAGCTTTCTGATTAGTATTGTGTTATGATGTTTTTAGATTATTATAATTCATGTTTTAAGATACCTCATTGTACATTTTTCTATCAATGGGGGAGTTACTGCTAATTTGGTCTGACAGAGAAATTTATACAAATGAATTATAGATTTATTTGCAAATTTATTCAAAACTTTACATCATTACAAATAGTCGATGGTTAGCGATACAGCACAGATAAGAGAACAAAAGTCATCACTAGCACTGACAACCTTCATGAATTAAAGGTCACATATTCTCCTCCTCTTCAACATGTTTAAATAAGTCTCAAACTTGTCTGTCTTTTGTTCTAAATCCACTCTGATCCTGTATTTGATCATGCCTATAAACCCCTCTATTTCAGCCCTGCTCAGAACAGGCTGTTTCTGTGTCTGTACCTTTAAATGTAAATGAGATGTGTCACCCACCTGGGGGAGGTGTTACTGCTCTTTGTGATGTCATAAAGAGAAAATCTCCAAACGACCTGTTTGAGCACACATTTTCTGAAAAGTGGAGCAGGCACAATACAGAGAGGATGGACTTTTCTCATCATTGGGGGGTTTGTAGACAGACCAGGGACACATATTAGAGTTAGAGAAACATGGTGAAGTGTATTTTACATAATATGAGACCTTTAACATTAATAATAA
>NC_089198.1:7369716-7387216 GCF_963930695.1 Labrus bergylta | reverse complement strand
TGACTCACCCCGAGCTCTCTCCGCCTCTCTGTCCTTTCTGCTGCAGCTGAGACTGTGTCATGACCTTTGTGTTCGTCCATTAAACAGAGGAGACAGATAGACTGCTGATCAGTACGACAAAATACTTTCATTTCCTCATTATGACGAGAGCAGACGTTCTCCTGGAGCTTCTTGGAGGGCTCCACTAGCTTGTGTTTCTTAAAGACAGGTAGTTCAAAATGAGGCTGAAGATGTTTCTCACAGTAAGAGGCCAGACACTGCAGACAGGACTTACAGGCTTTCAGTTTCCTCCCGGTGCAGACATCACAGGCCACATCTTCAGGTCCAGCATAGCAGTGATCAGCAGGAGCAGCTTGGAGTCCAGTCTTCTTCAGCTCCTCCACTAAAACTGCCAACATGGTGTTTTTCACCAGAACAGGCCTCGGCGTGAAAGTCTGCCTACACTGAGGGCAGCTGTAGATTGTCTTTTCATCCTCTTTATCCCAGTGGCTTTTAATACAGTTCATACAGTAACTATGTCCACAGGGAACAGTCACCGGATCCTTCAGGAGATCCAGACAGATTGAACAAGAGAAGGCCTCCCGGTCTAGTTGAACTCCTTTCTGCGCCATTTCTCCTCTCTGTAATGACGACTGTCTGAGTTTCACTTCCTTAGAAATCAAACTAGTTTCACCTCTGATCTAAACAGCATGTGTTTGTTCAGTGTCTGCTCTTGCACCGTCCCACATGTTGGTTACACCCATCCTCAAACTGTAGATCTAAAGGGGAGGGAACAAGGAAATAAACGTCAGAGTGGAGCTGGCTGAGTCTGAGAGCAGGAAGAAGAGGGAGGGGTTAACAAGCTCTGATTCATGTTTCATTACTCTGACAGGGCAGATTCTCAACATGAATACATAACCACTCTCTGTTGCATGTAAAAAACTCTAGTCACACATTTCTTAACATGTAAAAAGAAGTGAATAAAACACAGAGAATAACTGAACATGTTTTACAACTACTGTCAGAACGGAGCTACCTGTGAGCACCAGCATTACAAGCTGTGAAAATCTGAGACACCACAAGGAGGGGTCAGAGTTCCACTGAACTTCACCACCATTGGAAGAGGTGTTTTCACATACTGGATTAAATACATTGACCTGACCTTTATTTCTTGTTTTTGTCTATCAGATGGTCAAGCTGATGATTGAAGCAGATCATTGATGTTGTCTTTAAACATACTTCACCTCAGATTGAAGTCATAATCCTGTTTCAAATACAAACCTACTGATTCCTACTGCTGCTTTAATTTACAAAAGTCGGTTTGATTCCAAGTAATGAAAGAATTTGGATATGTAGTAGAAGTAGTACACCGACAAAAAATACCTCAGTGTCCTTTTGTCGCTGCTCACCAGCTGAGTGTGTGCGTTCACACACACACACACACACACACACAGTGCGCATGCGTCGGCGTCTCCGCTCACTGGAGAGAAGTGCTGCCAAAACTTTTTACTTTTTATCAAGTTTTAACTTCTTCCTCGGTTATTCTTGTGTTTTTAAGTTTTTAGTATTTATTCAACATAGATGAACATTTTTAGCCTTTGGGTGTTTGGACATTACTTTTAAAGTGTGGTAATCACTGAAGCCTGCTGCTAGCTTAAAACTGTTTGTAAACATCTGGAGCTAGCCATGTCTGTGTGTACGAACTGCGAACATCACTACTCACAGTTAAAGGACGATATCCAACGCCTTAAGTCCGAACTTCGGAACAAAGACCATCTGATTGAAGGCTTTGTTTCCGTGGCTGCTGCACAGTCAAAACACATATCCTATATGCAGTCCTCGAGCCTGGCGGTCCGATCGCCATCCGCACCACCCTCGCCGGCATCAAAGCTGGTGTCTGCCTCGGCCGCCACTCTTCCCTGGCTAACCTCCGATCACCTCGGCCTCGCGCGGGCCTACCCGGAGGAACCGGTAGCCGAAACGACCGGACCCCGCTCTATGGGAGACCTCAGTACAGGGGCCTCGGGCACCGATGGCGTTGGGACAGAGGGTCTGGCCAGCGCCCTCACTGCGCTGGACCAGGACGCCACAACACCGGCCCCGTCAGGTAACTCCGAGGGCGCACCAGGAAAGAGGCTGCTGGCCCCAGTACACAGCTCCACTCCGAAGCCGCCCGAGCTACCCTGGACCGACGTGGTACACCGCAGGCGGAAGACGGACCATCTGGCCCCTCCGCAACCCCGGATGACCCTCCACAACCGCTTCACGCTGCTGAAGGACGGGGCTCCGGTCGGCCTGGGACTGGAGGAGGCTTCTGCTGCCGCTGCGCGTACTCCTGCACCAAACGGAACTACTCGCCACTCCGCCAGGGCTCCACATGGACTTGCCACCTCACCTCCACCTGCAGCGCGTTCTTCTGGTCGGGAGGCCCGCCACTCGGCCACTGGGAAGAATCGCCGCAAAATGCTGCAGGAGGCCGTCACCAGACGCTCTGGGGGTCTTCCTCCGGCTGAGCCGCGGTGGCGGTCCGCTTCACTGCAGTCGCCTCAACATGACCCGCCCGCTTTACCGCAGGTGGTAACGGCCGAGCGCCCGCAGGCCGATCCAGATAGCACACACTCACCACCTCCTTGCCCTCTTTTTCCCCCGACAACTCTTATCATTGGAGATTCAATCACCAGGAATGTCCGCTTCTTTAATGCCACCACACCCTGTCTTCCCGGCGCCACTGTCCCCGTAGTCCTAGACAAACTCCTCAGTCTTCTGCCTTCACTCCCACTCTCAATTAAGAGAGTCGTTGTACACGTGGGCACAAACGACTCTTCCCGGCGGCAATCTGAGTGCACCAAAAAGGATTTTAATCTCCTTTTTAACGTTTTAAAAAACTGTGGAAAATCAGTTTTTATCTCTGGACCCATTCCAACCTTTGATCGTGGTCCTGAGCGTTTTAGCCGTATCCTCTCCCTGCACACCTGGCTCCGGCACGCTTGCAATTCACACAACCTAGATTTTATTGACAATTTTAACCTGTTCTGGAACCATGCTACACTTTTTAAAAGCGACGGGATCCATCCAAATCCATTGGGCAGTCAAATGTTGTCCGCTAATATCCAGCACGCTGTCCAGTCCTTAACACCTGTATGACATCCATCTGAGCACACACCCACTTCCAATCCCCTCTCACCTGTTTCACCTCAGAACAATCTACTCACAGCAAGCCCCTCCCCCACTCCTCACACCTGGTGTCACTCTTTTTCTCCTTCTTCTCTGTCCTCCAATAACTGTCATACACTCTCTACTGTCACAGACCACAGCACTGAATTCACTATCCCTGTACACGTCACCTGTAGACTGTCTCATCAACATCTGTCACCTGTCAATTACTGTAACCACTCCAATCTCACCCAAGTACGCCTCCAACCTCTTCCACAACCAACCTTTAATTGCACTTCAGCTAACTTTGGTCTTTTAAATATCAGATCCCTTAATAATAAATCTTTTATCTGCCTTGACTTTATAAATCATAATAATCTTGACTTTTTTATTGTCACTGAGACCTGGTTGACCATGGGAGATTGCAGTCCTCTGATTGAAGCAACCCCCCCTGATTTCACTCACCTTCATCAGCCCAGGATGTCAGGCCGGGGAGGGGGGGTTGCTGTTATTCATAGAAAAGATTTTAAATGCTCTCCAATTAGTCACACTCATTTTACATCATTTGAGCATCTTGGTTTTATTGTTAATTTAAAAGATCCTGTGCTAATTTTAATCATCTACAGACCACCCAGACCTAACAATGTTTTTATTGCAGAGTTTTCAGAGTTTCTATCACATTTTATTTCTAAGTATGATAAAATCCTTGTTTTAGGTGATTTTAACATACATGTCTGTTGCCCCTCTCAGTCCCTTGCGGGTGATTTTATGGATATTCTAGAATCTTTTAACCTTACTCAGGCAATACAGGAACCCACTCACTCTAAGGGCCACACACTTGATCTTGTTTTATACAGTGGTCTCTGCCCTAACAACTTTGAGACAAAGGATATCTGTGTGTCAGACCACAAACTGGTTTTATTCAGAATGGTTTTATCTCAGCCACCTTTTATTAGCAAGGCACCTGTCCGCAGCAGGGTTTTTAACTCTACGTCTGCTAGCAAGTTTAAGGAGCTTTTTATTTCTGTCTCTTCAACTGCCTTTTACCAACATTTTAACACAGAGGAGCTGGTCTCCTCTTTTAATCTCACCTGTCAAGCTGTGCTGGACTCTGTTGCTCCCTATAAAGACAAAAAACCTAACAGAGTCTCACAGCCATGGCTAAACGAACTGACTCAGGATCTAAAAAGAGACTGCAGAAGGAAAGAACGAAAATGGAAAAAAACAGGCTTGCATGTATTTTATGAAATATGGAGAGATTCAATGATACAATACCAAAAGGAAGTTAAAGGCGCAAGAGCAGCATTTTATTCTAATCTGATTTTAGCCAATCATTCTAACCCCAGAATTTTATTTAAGGTTTTAGAATCAATCACCACCCCCTCCCCTTCTTATTTTACTGATCCTTCTCAGGATCTATGTGAGAAGTTTTTAACTTATTTTACTAATAAAGTCAAGGACATTAGGCAACAAATCATCCCCCCAGACCGTATTTTAGACACCAGCAGGTAACTTAACAGTTATTTTAGCAGTTTTGAGCCGGTGTCCTTGACCTTTTTATCTGAAATTTTAACCCATATGAAATCAGCTACGTGCAGCCTTGATTTTATTCCCACAACATTTCTCAGAGGTTTTTAACACAGTTGGACCCAGTATTTTATCCATTATTAATAGTTCCTTGGCGGAAGGTGTAGTCCCCTCTGCTTTTAAACATGCTGTGGTCCAACCACTTTTAAAGAAACCCAACCTTGATCCCACTGATTTAACAATTTTAGACCAATCTCAAAACTTCCATTTTTATCAAAAGTTTTAGAAAAGGTGGTTTCAACACAACTTTTATCTTTTATGACTGAAAATAACCTCTTTGAGAAATTCCAATCCGGTTTTAGAGCTTGTCACAGCACAGAGACTGCCCTCCTCAAGGTAACCAATGACCTTCTTTTAGCAGCAGACAGAGGGGAGGGCACAATTTTAATTCTTTTAGATCTTAGCGCAGCTTTTGATACTGTTGATCACACAATTTTAACTGATCGTCTCAGACATTGGGTTGGTTTAAAGGATACTGCACTTAGCTGGTTTTACTCTTATCTTTTAGAAAGAACCTTCGCGGTCACCATCGGTAACTACTCCTCCTCTACCTCTAACATTACCTGTGGTGTACCGCAAGGTTCGGTTTTAGGTCCCATTTTATTCTCCATTTATATGCTGCCTCTTGGCCAAATAATTGAACGCCACAATGTCTCCTTTCACTGCTACGCAGACGACACACAGATATACCTTCCTTTGAGACCTGAGGACCCTAGGAGCCTAGCTGCTGTCAGAAACTGCCTAAGCGATATCAACTGCTGGATGGCGCAAAACTTTCTCCAACTGAACAATTCTAAATCTGAAATCATAGTATTCAACCCACCAAACACCACTCATATCTCAAAGAGCAGCCTCGGTCCCTTATTCACCAATGTCCAACCCACCGCCAGAAATCTAGGAGTAACATTCGATTGCAATCTCACCTTTGAATCCCATATCAAAACAGTTGTCCGATCAAGCTTCTTCCATCTACGCACCATCTCCAAAATTAAAACAATCCTAACCCAACGAGACCTTGAAAAGATCATCCACGCCCTCATCTTCTCCCGACTTGACTACTGTAACTCCCTCTTTTCCGGAATCACAAATAAGTCACTGTCTCGCCTCCAGCTGGTCCAAAATGCAGCAGCTAGGCTTCTTACTGGTTGTAACAGACGACATCACATCACTCCAATTTTAGCTTCATTACACTGGCTTCCTGTACGTTCTAGAATCGATTTTAAGATTTTACTCATTACTTTTAAAGCACGGACGGGGCTGGCTCCAAGCTATATAACAGAGTTACTGACACCATATGAGCCAGCCCGCAGTCTTAGATCCTCAGGTGGGGGCCTCCTGGTCGTTCCAAAGTCGAGACTTAAAACTAAAGGTGACCGGGCCTTTTCAGTCAGGGCCCCTCGACTTTGGAACGACCTCCCTGAGGAGAGAAGACTCGCAGACTCCCTCAATTCTTTTAAATCCCTTAAAACATACTTTTACAGACTTGCTTTTATGTGATGTCGTCTTCTTAATGTCTTTTCTTACTGGTTTTACTATTTTTATCTTCTTTTACTTCTTACTGTCTTTTATTTATGCTCTTATCTCGTATTTATGCTCATATCTTAAATCTCCTCTTGTGTTTTAACTTGGTAATTTCTTATCTTACTTACTTTGTCTATTTATGTTTCGTATTTATAGTTAATTTTTATTTTTATTAATATTATAGTTTTGGGTTTTTTGATCCTTTAACCACTTGTTTTTATTTCCTTTACTGCGCTTACCTTCTCATTGCTTTTTATTTGCTTTAATCTCTTAGTTTCTTACATCTTTTTAAATCTTTGGTCCTCTTGGTCTCAGCTCATGTTGTTGGGTTCTTGTGTTCCTGGGTTCTTATGATGGTTCTTATGATGGTTCTTATGATGGTTGGGTTATATATGTCTGGTTGTGTATCGTGCACTTTGGGTTCTTTTCTGTTGGATTGTTTTTAATTATTTTTGGTATTTTGCATCTGTTATATTCTTACTGTTGTTAATGTTTTTCTGTGTTTAGTTTGCTTTGTTCATGCTGTTTGTCAAAGCACTTTGTAAACCTGTGTTTTTAAAAGGTGCTATATAAATAAAGTTATTATTATTATTATTATTATTTGCTGATCCAGGCTGCACGGGGCTGTGGAGCTCTTGCACTCGTATATTAGTGAACGAGAGGGAACCAGGAAATGTGTGCACAGAGTGGAGTTGAGCAATAGGGAGAGGTTACCATGCTGCCCTCACGCAGGTGATGAATTCTCTTAAAGGGACAGTGTGAGTTTGTCAATCTGAGTTTTATCATACAGTTAAGATTAAAAGACAACATTGAACAACCACATGATGTTTTTAAATAACTTACAGCGCACAATAGTTGAAGCAAACATTGAAAAGATTCATGTTTGGGTTCCTCTGAAATCTACAGTTTCATAGAGCTGTTTTGTGTAACTGAAAAAAGATTTCTTGTGCTTTAAAGGAGAAGACAACACAGACAGTGTACAAACAAACAACAACATACAGATTCATAAAAGATGTAATGCTGCAATAGAGAGGTTAGACTTTGGAGAATTCATACAAAAGTACAATAAAATAGTACGCAGAAGTTTAAATTTGTGATTCATCTACGTATGTTTTACCAAGTGTTGGAGTCAAGACCACACGAATTGAGACCAAGACAAACCTGAAATCAGAGTGCTCAGAGACCGAGACAAGACCAAGACCAAGGCAGGGCGAGACTGAGATAAGACCAAGACCATAAATATCAATAAAACAATCATCATCTTGTGTGCAGGGGGTGTGTCACTCACTTAAACTGTAACTGTAACACTGATTTTGAGTACTACAACATTACAGTTTACCCACCTTCACTTCTTTATCAGGCACAAGTAAGCAGGCTCAGGACTGGTGAAATCAAACTTTGTAGTTATGTTTCAACAGTGAATAAAATATACAGAGCATTCATTATCAGGTATGTTCATATTCTGGCTGAGGCTGGTTAAGTGTCCCTTCTCATGTCATTTCTTTTTATTTTGCATTAAGATGGGAGAAGCCATAAAAAGAGCCTCCATCCTCCTCTTTATTCACTACATCTTGGTTGTCATGTCGACAGCTTTTTAAAGACTGAGAGCTTTACAGTACAGAAAGGATTCACTCAACAATTCTCTTCATTCAAAGTGAAGTTTTTAGCGAGTCCTATTGTTCAGAAATATTTAAAATCTCTTTGTTTTTTTCCCCGCGCAGCATCACTGACACATTTGAAGGATTCACCCTCAGCCTGCTGTCGTCTCTCATGATCTCTGGACCCAACTCTCCCTTCTACAAAGCTCTCATCGAACCCAATATAGGAACTGACTTCTCCTCTGTTGTAGGGTGAGTACGCAGGACGCAAAGTAACAAACTCTCACAAATAAACTGATCAGCAAGCTCAGAGGTTATTTAGAGCGACGGCTGGAGAAGCAGCGAGGACAGAAGTTTGGTTTAATGTGGAGGACTTCTCTGATCCAGAGGCTCAACGACGGTCCAGAACCATTTGATCTGTCAGTGCTGAGACAGCCGATGGAGACGACAGAGAGGGGCAGGAGAGGATGGGGATGATGCCCCCTGGAGGATTTGAATGTTATGGCTCTAATGTTTTAAAATAAACATCCTCATTTTGGCACGTTTGTAAATATTTTACAGCCAGCCGCTAAGATTTCAGTTATTGTCAATCCATGCAATTCTCTAAACACCAGATAAGCCAATAGAAGAATGTAATTGCAGTAGCTGGGTTCAAACTGTAGAGGGCCGTAGCTATGCATATTTCTAACACAAAATGTGGAATTTAAATTTAGATACTTTGTACTCTGGGGGTTTAGTTACTCTTTAAAGACGGGTTTTCATCTATATGATTTTGCTAAGCTACTTAGATGACAACTTTCTTTTAGAAATGTCTATTAAAAGATAATTTAACATTTTAGTATATTGCTGCTGAGCTGTGATGCTCTGCCTCATGTGCTGCAGACAGCGCTCAGAGTACTGCATTGTTCTGAAATGTTGTGTTCTGCAGATATGACGGCAGCACCAAAGAGGCGTCGTTCAGTATAGGACTGCAGGGAATGGCCGAGGAGGACACCGAGAGAGTGAAGCAAATCATCAGCCAAACCATCAACGACATCATCGAGTAAGTCCCACGCTCCCTTTTGTATTTAAGACTTTAATATATGTTTACAAACCTGCTCTCTCTAAGTGTCAGCTTGTTTTGATAAAGCCATAAACTGTAAGGTCTACTTGCACATGAAGGATGATGAGTTGCTTGGTTACATGAAATTGAAACGGCACATAAGATAAAATGAGTCCTCGTCATCATCGACAGGAGCGGCTTTGAGGAGGAAAGAATCGACGCTCTCCTGCATAAGATCGAGATCCAGATGAAGCACCAGTCCACAAACTTCGGCCTGTCTCTGGCCTCGGTGAGTTCACAAACACAAGGACACTGCATGTATTTATAAACCTCTATGTGTGAGATATGTCAGGAACAATGATGATGTTAGTTATGCTGTCTCTGCTGAAATCTTGTGTTTCTACCACTATATACTCTGTGTATTTCTATACAAATACAGAATGTTTTAAACATGTCTAAAGGTATGAGATGAGCTTGTTTTCACAGCAGTTTATTTGCTGATTTCTTCCTTTTTTTGATGAGTTGCAGTAAACTCAATAATCACAGAGAGTATAATATTTAAAGGGATTACACATGTGTATGAGAAGTAAAGTTTTAATCACTATACATCAATGTAATAGTCAAACAGGACACTTAGATTAGCTTTATTTTGTCAGTAATGTTATAATCGCTTTGTGGATTCTGCTGCATGTTTCACATGTCGGTTTCATTATTCATGGCTGTTTGTGTATGTATATACATTTTTGTTTTTTCTAGTACATTGCGTCATCGTGGAACCACGACGGCGACCCGGTGGAGCTGCTGCAGATCAACGACAGCGTTGCCAAGTTCAAACAGACCCTGAAGGAAAACCCTCGCTTCCTCCAGGACAAAGTCAAGCACTACTTTAAGGTGTGTGACACTGGGAAAGTACTTTTCTTCAAAACATCCAGAAATATGTGAAAAAAAGGTTTAAAAAAAATACAAGAATAAACCTTTTACAAGTCTCACTAATGTTCTCTGTAGGGGGAAATACTCGTTCTGCTCTTAAGGTCAACCTCAGCAGCCCTGGAGTGTTTTAAGATCATGACAAAAAAACATAAACTTTGAAGGTTTTCTGTATCATTTGTGTTTTTTCTCTTCCTCTTCAAATCCCCATTACCCCCCCTACAGGAGAACACACACAGACTGACCCTGTCCATGAGTCCGGATGAGGTCTACTTGGAGAAACAGGCCAAAGCCGAGGAGGAGAAGCTCCAGAAAAAGATCCATGCTCTGTCAGACAGCGACAAAAAAGACATCTATGAAAAAGGTACAAATGATTGAAACTGCTCCACGGAGGAAATCTGTGTTTCTCTGCTTCTGTTAAAACACTTTCTGAGCTTGACTCTGTGAAATCACACAGAATTGTCTGAAGCAAACAGGCTTTTATTGGCTGCTTGATTGATTTGATTGAAGCCCCAAAAAATCCAATAAACCATCAGATTAACACAATAACTGGGAAAAAAACATCAAGCGCTGCAATGTGACTGTATACAGAATATATTCATGTTGACCTGTTCAAGATCCCTCATTTAGTCATATAGTGTTACAATGCTGGATGTTCAAACTAAACATAGGCAGAGTTATAGAGCATGAGGTAAACATATGTTGGAGTAATCCCAGGATGAGTCAGCAGAGGGCGCTAAACGGCTTGAGGTGTTTTTTACTGACGCCAGTATCAGATAAATAAGATGTTTTTTGAGCTGCAAATCATTCAAAGCTGCTCTATAAGTTTTCAAAGACAGACAAAAGTGTTACTGAATTGAGTGTCATTTGCCAGTTTTAGTCCGAGGGGGTGAGGAGTTGCCTTAAATATTAAAAACCGTCTTTGAGGGGACTTGTTAGAAACATTAAAGTACAGAGATTTACTGATGGAAAACCATAAAAGAACATTTCACCTGCATTCACTTTTCTGTTTATGACCCAACCAGTAAAACTTGTTGAAACATTTCAGAAGGATTTGATTGAGGCACTTCTGATTTAACTGTCTGTTTCATATTCATGTTCTTCTTCTTCTTCTTGGGAAAAGGTCTGGAGCTGCTGGCTGCTCAGAGCAAAACGCAGGACGCCTCCTGTTTGCCGGCGCTGAAAGTGTCTGACATTGAGCCCACGATCCCTGTTACTCCTGTTCAGATCAGCACAGCAGGTACGGCCCAGTGTCCGCTCTACACAAGTTTATAAAACATTATACACAACAAGGAAGAATCATCTCAGAGTGTTGTGGTTAAAACTCCTTAAAATGTTTCCTCTCCTTGTCTCCTTCAGTCGGCGTACCGGTGCAGTACTGTGAGCAGCCCACCAACGGGCTAGTTTACTTCAGAGCCATGTGCAGTCTCAACACACTGCCGGAGGACCTCAGGCTCTATGTCCCGCTCTTCTGCAGCGTTGTCACCAAGTAAGTTCACCTGACAGTCGATTGGACCAGAGCAAGATTTCAAAATGTGTCACCTGGTATATGAAAAGTTTGAAGATATTATGCTTTATTGATCTTTTCTGTATTTGTGTAAGGTTTGGACAGGTGGTGTTTGAAAGCATTTTAAAGATTGCATGTGTGTCTGTTTGTTAAATCAGGATGGGCTGTGGAGGTCTGGACTACAGACAACAGTCCCAGCAGATGGAGCTGAGGACTGGGGGCATGTCTGTCTCCACCCAGGTCGTCCCTGACTCCACCCAGCTGGACATGTACGAGCAGGTCAGTACCAGCTTACTGTGTTTGAAAAGTCTTACAAATATATGGATAGAAGTAATGTTTGGACAGAGACATTTCTGGACAAGAATACTTTAGATGATGTAGGGAGTGAGTCTGAGCCTGAAGGCAAAGCTCTCCATTTACCGGTCACCTATGATCATGAGCTATGGGTAGTGACCGAAATAATAAGATGGTGGATACAAGCGGCTGAAATGAGTTTCCTCCAGAGGTCGGCTGGGCTCAGTCTTAGAGAGAGGGCGAGGAGCTCAGACATTCTGGTAGAGCTCAGAGTAGAGCCGTTTCTCCCTCAAATCTAAAGGAGCCAGTCGAGGTGGTTCGGCCATCTGATTAGGATGCCACCTGGACGCCTCCCTTTGAGGTCTTCTGAGCACGCCCCAACTGGGAGGAGACCCCGGGGGAGACCCAGAGTTTACTGGAGGGATTACTGTGTATATCCCCACTGGCCTGGGAACATGTCAGAATCCCTCAGGAGGAACTGGGGAGAGAGAAGTCTGGGTTGAATTACTACTGCTGCCACAGAGACCTGACCTTTGATAAGTGGAAGAAAATGGATGAATGGAGTAATGAAGTATGCTGCTCCATGTCAGGTTCCTTCATATATGACATCACATGTAATTTAGTAACTTTATTCTATATTAATTAAATGTTTGTTCTTTATTATGATGATTCTTGTGCATTGTGGAAACCCATCTTCTTTCTGCTGCGTCGTCTTCAAAAATCAAATGTCTCCTCAAAGCTGCAGAAATTGAAACTGAGTGATCGTGTGTTACATAAACAGAGGTTGTGATTTATCTTGGTTCAGTGTTTAACTGCTGCTGGTTACATTACATCGGTATAAAAGAGGTAATCAAAGAAGAGTCTTGTCTCTGTGTTCTCTGTTCCAGGGTGTCCTCCTGTCCTCCTCCTGCCTGGAGAGAAACCTTCCTCACATGTTTCATCTGTGGAGCGACATATTCAACAAGTACGTCCTCCATCACTTCTTATAAACTGAGAGAAAATGTGTCCTGAAATTCGAGGAGGCTGAGAAGACAGCTCTATATTTATCTTTTTCTTTTTTTTTTTCCCACTACAGCCCCCACTTTGACGAGGTGGAGCGCCTGAGAGTGCTGGTGATGATGTCAGCACAGGAGTTAGCCAATGGGATCTCCTACTCGGGCCACATGTACGCCATGACACGTGCAGGCCGTCACCTGACTCCAGCAGGAGACCTCAATGAGACGCTTGGTGGGATGGAACAGGTATGCACCTGGAGTGTTGATCCTAAAAAACTAAAATGATAGTGTCTGACTCCTGCACGTCAGCTTTAAGAAGTGTTGTCATAGTGATTTAAAGCTTGAAGTAAATTACGCAGACGCAGATTCAAGACATACAGTATAGCATGATTTTTTTCTGACAAGCAGAGACAATTTCATTTGTTCCTACTTTGTGCAAGAGGTTTTTTGTTTTTCCATTCTCTCGCTTCATATTTGATCCATCTTTTATCAATGATTACTTCAGGTGAAGTTTATGAAGAGGGTCGCTGAGTTGTCCGACCTCAGCCAAGTCACCCGAACGCTCGTCAGGATCAAGAAGCATCTTCTCAACCCGGACAACATGAGGTGAGATGTTACACCTGAGGAGAGGTTTTCTTTTAAAAGGTTTTGTTTTGGGGCTTTTTGGGCCTTTATTTTAGAGACAGGACAGTGGACAGAGTCAGAAATCAGAGAGAGAGAGAGAGAGAGAGAGAGTGGGGAAAGCAGGAAATGAGCCACAGGTCGTCCGCTTGGAGGACTACAGCCTCCACACATGGGGCGTCCACTAACCACTAGGCTATGGTCGCCTCCATGGTGATAGATTTTTGAATGATGAAGAGATAGTGACAGTATTCTGCAGTTAATGTTATTTTAATTACTGCAACATGGTTTCAATATAAAGGGTCTGTGTGTAACATGCTCGTCAATGTAAATGTTTGTCTCTTACAGGTGTGCGATCAACACTACTCCACAGAAAATGTCGGACACGGCAGCACAGCTGGAGAGCTTCATGAAGGACGTGGCTGACAACAGAAAGGAGCGCAAACCGGTCAGAAGTAACATTATTGAGGTAAACTATCAACAAACAAATCAAAACATGAAAGCAGGCAGAATAATTCTTAAAATTAGATTTTAATATTCTCTTGATTTTTTTTTCTGAAGAGGCCTCTCGACCCATCGGATGTCTCGGGGCTGAGCCGGAAACTCATCTCTGTAAGTTTTCAGGAACATCTTACATTTCTGTGTTTGTTTGCTCGCTATGTCAGTGGTTCTCAACTGGTGGGTAGTGGCCCATAAGTGGGTCACAGAGCTGTTTTCAGTGGGTCGTGACTGAGTTCCTAGGGGAAAAAAATGATGCTGTCCAAAAGTCTGTAAAGTTCTATGTTCTGTATCTTTGTTCTGTCACATCTTTTGAAACATCTTTCATTGAAAATAAACCTGATAGGTTGAACAATATCAGAAACTCTGGTCGCAGGAGGAGATGGTGGTGAGACCTAAAGCTAAACCCATTAAGAACCACTCCTCTAAAAATATCCCTGCCATAGTGAGTTCACATTATATTAAAGGCAGAACCGTCTCTGCAGATTAAAGAAGATAAAATAATGGAAAAGATGAGGAAAGGCCGTCTTATAGAAATGCAAAAATACAGATTTTAAAGTCAAAAATCTTTGAAGAAGCAAAATAACACCAACACAAAACAGTTGAACCTTTGATTTCAATAGTTGTGAGATCACCTGTAATTTTATTTTGTCCTTTATTATGAGACATTCCTTCAAAACAAAGTCCTGTGCATGCATGAGATTATAAATATAACGCTTATTTGTTTTTTTTAAATACCTGAGTACAATATTCCACCAGTACCGCTCAGCTCTCTTTTAACCATAGTTTACATCTTATTGTATAATATAACTGTTTTGTTTGTATATATACTGGTGGGTTTAGTATTTGTATATGTTCTATATTTAACTACTTCTCTACAGGTGTGCTCCGACAGGTTTTTGTTGTACTTGTACAGTGACAGTAAAGATCATCTTCTCTGATTTCAGGAGCAAAACTTCCAGCCGTGTCAGATGAAAACGTTCTTCCAGCTTCCCTTCCCTGTTCACTTTATCAGCGAGAGTATTCGTACGGTACCCTTCTCCCACCACGACTACGCCAGGTAACCACACCTGTACCTGGCAGGGATGAGTGATAGCACTTCCTTTAAAAGTCTGATTTACACGGACAGTTTTTTGTCTGTCTACTTTTTTCTACATGTAACTTTTAGTTCCTCTAAAGTGTAATAAAAAATCATTTTTTCTCTTAAAGTTTGTGCATCTTGGCGAGGATGATGACGGCTAAGTTTCTGCATGGAGAAATCAGGGAGAAGGGAGGAGCCTACGGG
The DNA here is from genome assembly GCF_963930695.1 of Labrus bergylta. Taxonomy (NCBI): domain Eukaryota; kingdom Metazoa; phylum Chordata; class Actinopteri; order Labriformes; family Labridae; genus Labrus; species Labrus bergylta. The sequence goes on along the minus strand of NC_089198.1, from coordinate 7,372,209 downwards.
GGCGGGGCCAGGATGGGAGGAGGTCTTTTCTCTTTTTACTCGTACAGGTGAGAGGCCGCCACACCACACTCAACAAAGTTTTAAAAACATTGTGGAAATTGTAATGACGTGGAAATACAATAACAGTTCATTTTGTTGCCTTGGCTGAAACAAGTTTAATATTTCATATACACTCAGGCTTTCTCGAACCTTTGGTTAACCATTTTGGTTAATAGGTGTATTTAATGGAATCTAATACATAAAAAATCTCCATACTTATGAAGGAGTAGAGGTAGATTCTATAAAAGGGGGCAGGCTGGGTTGTCTTCAAGATATGAATTTTGTTAAAGGTCACATATTCTCCTCGTCTTCAACCAGTTTAAAAAAGTCTCAGAGCTCCTCAAAACATGTGTGTGAAGTTTCTTGTTCTAAATCCACTCTGATCCAGTATTTGATCATGTCTATAAACCCCTCTATTTCAGCCCTGCTCAGAACAGGCTGTTTCTGTGTCTGTACCTTTAAATATGTAAATGAGGTGTGTTTGACCACGCCCCCTCTCTGGAAGTGCTCAGGTGTCTCAGGCTTTCTCGCTACCTGCTCTATTGTTTACGGTGAAAAGGCAGACTCAGAGGGCAGAACAAACACCTAGCTGTGGGAGTGTCACCCACCTGGGGGAGGGGCTACTGCCCTTTCTGATGTCATGAAGGGAAAATTTCTAAACGGCCTGTTTGAGCACACATTTTCTGAAAAGTGGAGCAGGCAGAAGACAGAGAGGATGGACTTTTCTCATCATTGGGGGGTTTGTAGACGGACTAGAGACACATAGAAACATAGTGAAGAGGATTTAACAGAATATGTGACCTTTAAAATGGATTTTAAATCAAGTTTTGGAGAGACAAGGGAAAGAACCAAAGTTGCAGCAGCACTTATTTTGTTCTAATCGCATGAAATTTGAATTGATTTGCTGAAAGACATTTGTTGCCATCTTCTAAAATGTGACCTCTTCTTCCTCCCTTTGTCCAAAATGCTAAATATTTATCTTCCAAGAATATTCAGACGATCTGTCTGGAAAAAAAGAGACACAGAAGACTGAACAATTTACTAAGGGAAGCCATCATGGGGCATTTTTGGCAGTCATAATGAAATATTCCAAATGACTTCTACGTTTAAAAAGAATCTTCTTTGAGATGAACAGTATGTCGTTGATTTTGTATTTCTTTCTCGTACTTCTCTAAGGGATCCAAACTCGGTGCAGACCTTGTCTGCGTTTCGTCGAGGTGTGGACTGGGCGAAGTCGGGACAGTTCACCCAGCAGGACATCGATGAAGCTAAACTGTCAGTGTTCTCGGCTGTAGACTCGCCTGTGGCCCCCGCGGACAAAGGTGAGGAACGACTGAGTGATCCCTCCAGCTGCTGTCAGGATGCCTCACCTGATCCTCCTCCAATCAGATCTCTGGAGCTTTAACATCTCAGTACATCACTGACAACTTCAACATTAGAAGTCTTTAATGGAGGTTAAAAGCTTTTAAAGGATTAATGAATAAAATGATGAGTAAAAAGTTGAATTATAACCAAGTTCAGATATGAAGAGATCTTCATTAGTTTTATTAACTTAGTCTCCGTCTCTGTTGTAAAGCCGTCACTGTCTCCACTTTATCTCTTAGCCGTCAGTCAGGTCTTAGTCAGGTCATGTTGGTCTTTGTGGGGGCGCAGGTAGTCTAGTGGCGGTTTTTGTGCACGCCCCATGTATGGAGGCTGTGGTCCTATTTTCCACAATTTTCACATTTTCATTGGTTCCTCAGTTAGGAAGTGATTGAACATGAATTATGATCTTAATATGTTTCCCTCAGTACGACCCTTATGAGGTAGAAGTAAACAAAAGCATATCAAGATCACAACTCATGTTCAGCAACTTCCTAACTCTCTATCAATGAGCTGTAATCAGGAAGGTAATGAGAACAAACTCTTAGATAATGACCTGTTAACTATAGACTATGGTCATGTAGATAAGGTACTAATAAGTGCTTCATAATGACCAATAAGCAGCCAGTATGCTACTAGTTAGCATGCTAATAAGCTGCTAGTTAATGTTGAATATTATGACCTTAAATTGAAGTTTTAACAATTATTTTTCAAGTCTTTGAACACCACAGGTGAAATCAATTTCCCTCCAATTTCCCTTGAAGCACAAATCAACAGATTTAAAACTCAGGGTGAATAAAACCAAAGAATTGCTGCAGGTCAACACATCTGGTGAGATGATTGAGTTTTTAAAATCAGACACTCTAACCTCAGTTCCCTTTTCTAAAATCCTAATTTACTGATAAATAAAACAGAGTCACACGTCTTTGCACACAATAAATGCTTTATTACTCTGACAGGACGGTCACATCTCACTGCCGGCACATGAAGGTAAAATGTTGCTCCACTTCCAAAACTACAGCAACAGCAGGACCCTACTCACAAACACCACTATAGAGATGTCACACACACACACACACACACACACACACA
>NC_089198.1:7319716-7364716 GCF_963930695.1 Labrus bergylta | reverse complement strand
TCTCTGACTCGACTCACTTCAGTTTGCTGCTGGGATCTGACCTGCTGCTTCATATCAGAGCGTCTTTTCTCCATGAGACGGATCAGCTCAGTGAAGATCTTCTCACTGTTCCCCACTGTTTTATCAGCTGAGCCATTGATAGCCTCCACCTCCTGTTGGAGCAGCTTCACATCTTTCTCTCTGTCCTGGATTCTCTGCTGGATGTTTTGTCGACTCACCTCAAGCTCTCTCTGCCTCTCGCTCCTTTCTGCTGCAGCTGAGACTGTGTCATGACCTTTGTGTTCATCCACAGAGCAGAGATAACAGATAGACTGCTGATCAGTACGACAGAACATCTTCATCACCTCATCATGACGAGAGCAGACGTTCTCCTGGAGCTTCTTGGAGGGCTCCACTAGCTTGTGTTTCTTAAAGACAGGTAGTTCATAGTGAGGCTGAAGATGTTTCTCACAGTAAGAGGCCAAACACTGCAGACAGGACTTACAGGCTTTCAGTTTCCTCCCGGTGCAGACATCACAGGCCACATCATCAGGTCCAGCATAGCAGTGATCAGCAGGAGCAGCTTGGAGTCCAGTCTTCTTCAGCTCCTCCACTAAAACTGCCAACATGGTGCTTTTCACCAGGACAGGCCTCGGTGTGAAAGTCTGCCTACACTGAGGGCAGCTGTAGATTGTCTTTTCATCCTCTTTATCCCAGTGGCTTTTAATACAGTTCATACAGTAACTGTGTCCACAGGGAACAGTCACCGGATCCTTCAGGAGATCCAGACAGATGGAACAAGAGAAGGCCTCCCGGTCTAGTTGAACTCCTTTCTGCGCCATTTCTCCTCTCTGTAATGACGACTGTCTGAGTTTCACTTCTTAGAAATCAAACTAGTTTCACCTCTGATCTACACAGCATGTGTTTGTTCAGTGTCTGCTCTTGCACCGTCCCACATGTTGGTTACACCCATCCTCAAACTGTAGATCTAAAGGGGAGGGAACAAGAAAATAAACGTCAGAGTGGAGCTGGCTGAGTCTGAGAGCAGGAAGAAGAGGGAGGGGTTAACAAGCTCTGAGTCACGTTTCATTACTCTGACAGGGCAGATTCTCAACATGAACACATAACCACTCTCTGTTGCATGGAAGAAAACTCTATAAGCAAGCATGTAAAAAACTCTAGTCACACATTTCTTAACATGTAAAAAGAATTTAATAAAACACAGAGAATAACTGAACATGTTCTACAACTACTGTCAGAACGGAGCTACCTGTGAGCACCAGCATTACAAGCTGTCAAAATCTGAGACACCACAGGGAGGGGTCAGAGTTAACACTGAACTTCACCACCATTGGAAGAGGTATTTTCACATACTGGTGGTTCACATGCTGGATTAAATACATTGACCTGACCTTTATTCCTTGTTTCTGTCTATCAGATGGTCAAACTGATGATTGAAGCAGATCATTGATATTGTCTTTAAACATACTTCACCTCAGATTGAAGTCATAATCCTGTTTCAGATACAAACCTACTGATTCCTACTTTTGCCTTAACTTAAAAAGCCTCCCCTTAAAACAGTCGGTTTGATTACAAGTAATGGAAGAATTTGGATATGTAGTAGAAGTAGTACACTGACAAAAAATACCTCAGTGTCTTTTTGTCGCTGCTCATTTGCTGATCCAGGCTGCACGGGGCTGTGGAGCTCACTTGTTGGTTACACCTATCTTGCACTCGTATATTAGTGAACGAGAGGGAACCAGGAAATGTGTGCACAGAGTGGAGTTGAGCAATCGGGAGGGGTTACCATGCTGCCCTCACTCATGTGATGAATTCTCTTAAAGGGACAGTGTGAGTTTGTCAGTCTGAGTTTTATCATACAGTGAAGATTAAAAGACAACATTGAACAACCACATGATGTTTTTTAATAACTTACAGCTCACAATAGTTGAAGCAAACATTGAAAAGCTTCATGTTTGGTTTCCTCTGAAATCTACAGTTTCAGAGAGCTGTTTTGTATAACTGAAAAAAGATTTCTTGTGCTTTAAAGGAGAAGACAACACAGACAGTGTACAAACAAACAACAACATACAGATTCATAAAAGACGTAATGCTGCAATGGAGAGGTTAGACTTTGGAGAATTCATACAAAAGTACAATAAAATAGTACGCAGACGTTTAAATTTGTGTTTCATCTGTGTATGTTTTACCAAGTGTTGTAGTCAAGACCACACAAACTGAGACCAAGACATACCTGAAATCAGAGTGCTCAGAGACCGAGACAAGACCAAGGCCAAGGCAGGAAGAGACCGAGACAAGACCAAGACCATAAATATAAATAAAACAATCATCATCTTTAAAATCCGAGACCGAGATGAGGCCGAGTAAAAATGATTTTGATTACGAGAAGAGAGCGAGACCTTTAAAAGACCCAGACTGATTTTAAGTACTACAACATTACAGTTTACCCACCTTCACTTCTTTATCAGGCACAAGTAAGTAGGCTCAGGACTGGTGAAATCAAACTTTGTAGTTATGTTTCAACAGTGAATAAAATATACAAAGAATTCATTATCAGGTATGTTCATATTCTGGCTGAGGCTGGTTAAGTGTCCCTTCTCATGTCAGTGGTTACATTAATGTGGGAAGGCAGCTTGAAGTGAGCACCTGCAATACAGGGCTGTCAAAATCTGAGAAACCACAGGGAGGCGTCAGAGTGCCAATGAACTTCACCACCTTAAGGAAATGTGTCGATACACCTTTATAAATGTGATCTTTGAAAAAATGGTTTATATGAAATAGTAATAAGTTAGGACCTCACTAACCGAGACCAAGAAGTACCTGAGACAGGAGTGCTTCGAGATAAGACCAAGACATTTAGGGATCCAGACCGAGTCAAGACCAAGACCAAGGCTGGGCGAGACCGAGTGTACCTGTAGTACCCAGATGTTTGAATTTCGAACCAATAATAGTTAGTGAAGACTGGTTTAATCAAACTTTGTAGTAATGATGCAACAGTGCATTCAAATATCTCAAGTCTCTGCAGTCATTATCAGGTTATTTTTTCAGTCTGGCTGAGGCTCGTTAGTGGAAACTGCAAAAAGGCCGTTCTTTTTTTAAGTAAGTTTAGCGACACCTAAACAGTCAAATAAGGAGAATGGTATTGGCTGAAACAGTGGATACTTTTATGAATGAGATACATTTCTAATGTGCAGCTATAAGTCCGACCTTTTAGAAGACTAACATCCCACCAATAAACGATCAATTGTTTCGATCCAATCAGTAAAAGTCTTTAAAACAAGACATCTTCTATCATTTTACTCTCCACTGAAAGTCTGTTTAAAAAGATAGGTCTTACATTGTTTTAAATTTTATTATTCATAGACTTTGTTACTTTGATTTTCAGATGCAGTGTCTTCCACATATCAGGAGCATAAAAACTTATTCTTCAACACTTTTTTTTGTCTGATAATATTTCCTGTGGCCTTCAGCCTCTGTGCTTTCTAATTAGTATTGTGTTATGATGTTTTTAGATTATGATAATTCATGTTTTAAGATACCTCATTGTACATATTTCTATCAATTGGGTAGATGGTTAGCGATACAGCATAGATAAGAGAACAAAAGTCATCACTAGCACTGACAGCCTTCATGACTTAAAGGTCACATATTCTCCTCCTCTTCAACCTGTTTAAATAAGTCTCAGAGCTCCACAAAACATGTCTGTGAAGTGTCTTGTTCTAAATCCACTCTGATCCTGTATTTGATCATGCCTATAAACCCCTCTATTTCAGCCCTGCTCAGAACAGGCTGTGTGTGTACGTGCGAGGGTGAAAGGTTAACAGAATGCCTGAGATCCATGTCTGCTGTGGTGCAAGGAAAACGAGAGGGACTGGTCAGAGGAATGTCCTACGTCCACATATGATATTGAAATCAAGAAATTTGGCTTTACTGGTTTCGTCAAAGTACCGTAGTATGCGAGTGCAGTGAAGAAAAGTATAATCAGCTTTCTGTAGAAACATGGAAAAAAAACATAGATGTTAACACATTGTCCCCTAATGACTTACAGAACTCAGCAGAGTCTCCAGGAGTCCAGTTAAACCCCTGTCCAGCATGTAGAGGCTGGACAGAGAGGCGTCAGAGTTCCACTGAACTTCACCACCATTGGAAGAGGTGTTTTCACATACTGGTGGTTCACATACTGGATTAAATACATTGACCTGACCTTTATTCCTTGTTTTTGACTATCAGATGGTCAAACCGATGATTGAAGCAGATCATTGATGTTGTCTTTAGACATACTTCGCCTCAGATTGAAGTCATAATCCTGTTTCAAATACAAACCTACTGATTCCTACTGCTGCTTTAATTTACAAAGTCTTGCCTTGCAACAGTCGGTTTGATTCCAAGTAATGAAAGAATTTGGATATGTAGTAGTAGTAGTAGTAGTAGTAGTAGTAGTAGTAGTAGTAGTAGTAGTACAACAATCAAAAATAGTTTTAAAAAACCTCACACTAACAGTTAAATGTTATCAGACCAATCCCTCACCAGGTACTAGCAGTAAACATAATTCCCATTCCAACAAAGTATTTGATTTGACCATGCGGCAACCAGTGTACTGTTGAAAAATGAAGCCAATGTGGAAGTGCAAAATCCTGCAGTTCATCGAGTGTCCACTAGAGGCTGGCTCCAGGAACACCGGAATTCACATTCACACAACACATGCAAATAAAAAACTGTTTTTACAGCATGAATAAATATGTTTACAGCCTGGATTAGTTGTTGTCCACATGGGCACACACTGTACGGAGAGTGTATTTTTCTACAACAAATCCGATTTGAGGAACGATACGTGTTAACCATATTTAGCCAAGTAGCTGACATGATTGACAGGTGGGCGCGATGTGTACGAGGCTTAAAACCCGCCTCAGCTCCAGCTCTCAGTCTAGAAAGTTAGACTGAGACAGGATTTCCAGCATGGTGGCTGCTGCTGATGAGCCTCAGGAGCCCCTGCTGTAACAGATGGGTGACATCACTCAGGCTTCATCCATTAATATTTACAGTTTATGTTTCATACACATAATCCTCCTACAGTTAAATAAAAAGCTAATTAGCTAGCTTATCTTTTAATAGTTTTACCGGTCAGTTTTAGAAGAGAAAATGACTTTCAGATGATTGTTTCTTAATTCTTGGCTTGCTGATGAGCTTTATGTCTGACATGTTTTTTTGTTGTTGCCTCCCTTCGTAAACAGCCAGTGACTACACCATGTATCCGTTCTCAACCCAAAATGGAAAAGACTTCCAGAATCTTCTCTCGGTCTATCTGGATGCAGCTTTCTTCCCGTGTTTACGAGAGCAGGATTTCTGGTGAGTGGTGACTGCTGCTTCTCATATTTGTTTCATGTTTGTATTTATTTGACTTGATAGCATTGTAGCAAAAGTCAACTTTTAAATATTCAGTGAAGATTTTGTCTTTATAGTCAGCTGTTAACTCTGTCAGTTGGACTGTTTGTCCTGAGGCTGGCTTCACACTAGGGGAGTTTAGGCCTGATTTTGGGCCTTTTATTTGTCCAAATAATCCTCAAGTGTGTGGTGTCAATACGATTATTTTACAGCTCCTGATCGAGTCAGAGCCTCCCCGATCTGGAATCCTAAATACAAAAACATGTTTGTTATTTACCATTCCAGATCGGGCTGCCTCCGACTGAATACCTGCAGTAGCCAAAAAGAGAGCGAAGAGAGCATCACTTTTACAGCTCACAAACATGCCAGTGAACACAAACATAACTGTGCCCTGAGCCAAGAGGAATATAGAAAAAGAAGAGCAGCTTGAGTAACAACATGAGTGGCTTTTTAATGTCTCGACTGTCTTCCATATTTGTTTTTCTTCTGAAGTCACGTTTGATCACACGAGTTCTCGTGAGCTCTCGTGTCTGTGGGATCACCACTGTGAACTCGTTTCTACAAACTGCAGGTGTGTGGTCTCACAGTCGGGTCAAATCGTCTAGTGTGTGCAGTCGGAGGATTATAATGTTTAGAATCATTTAGCTGTCCTCATGTCTTTGGTCTCCCACGTTTTTTAAATAGGTTAAGATCTGAATATTGCCGAGTGTGTAGCCAGCCTAAAAGAGTCCAAGACCTTTCTGATATCACTTGTTTGAAACAGTCGCTGATGAAATCTGCTCTTCACTAGTTCATTTCTGTTTGTGTTGATTTTGCAGGCAGGAGGGCTGGAGGCTGGAGAATGAAAACCCAACAGATCCCAACTCCCCTCTGGTCTTTAAAGGAGTGGTGTTCAATGAAATGAAAGGGGCTTTTGTAAGTCTACACTTTCTGAATCATAGTTTTATATGCAGATACAATATAGTGAAGTTTCAGTGTTCTTTTAAGGAGCTTCAGATATCTTATATTTCATGTTACCTAAAAGCACCTCATGGATTAAGTTTGAGAGTGAAGTGGTTCGTGGTAACTCCAAGTGTTTTTTTTCTTGCTTTTATATTTATACTCACCTTAAATATGTTATGACATCATGGAACAAAGTTAAAATTATGCCTGCTCACGGTTTAGTAGTTGGCAAAAAAACAAAACAACTCAGGCCCTGCTGTGTCCACCTAGCGTTTTCTTTTTTCAGGCAGAAAATAGCTGGCTGTGCGCTGAGAATAAAAGCGCTGCACGTCAGTCCTGTCTCTATGACAACAGTCTGTTGACAACAGCTCCTGTATGACCGACACTGTTCCGTTGCTTTTCTCTGTTTGATTTTTATCTGTCACTTTGAGCATCAAACGGAGGATGCTTGACCTCCAAATTTTTCCTGGATGATGAGCTCAATAATAATGACATCCCCGTTCTCACGGCTCTGATCAGACACAGAGCAAGGACCCAACTGATGTACTTTATGATTGGCTGGTTGAAAGAAAAGCGCCGGTGACGTCAACAGCGGCCTCATAAAAAGATTTTTAGTTTGAAGTGCTCGGAGCGGCCGCACAAATTAGGCAGAGCGCTCGGAAGAAAGGCGCTGGACGCTGCGCTTTGCTGCTGCTGCAAACGCTCTCTCCTCATTGGGAACAATAGAACAAAGACACTCAGAAAAAGCTAACAAAATCTATAAAATGCTAGGCGGACATGGGGCCTAATGCAACAGCAGTGAAACAAGAAACAAGTTCCAGATATGAGATGAACAGGTGACGTCAGATAAATGGTTTTGAAATAAGAGTGTGTCAGTGACTGTTTAACGTTTGATTGTGTGTTTTTTTTTAGTCTGACAACGAGCGCGTGTACGCCCAGCACCTCCAGAACAAGCTGTATCCAGACCACACGTACTCTGTGGTGTCAGGAGGAGAGCCTCTAGCCATCCCTGACCTTACCTGGGAACAGCTCAAGCAGTTCCACGCCACGCATTACCACCCCAGCAACGCCAGGTACATGGACACACACACGTGTACACTGTGAGCCTAGAAGGGACAGGAAACTGTAAAGTGCTGTGAAGAAATGAGATGAGAGCAGGTGTTAGCCAGCAGAATCCTTTCTTTGTTACATTTAATAATCTCCTGCAGCAGAACGATGCAGGCTCACATTGACAAAGTAGATATGAAACACAGGAAACTTTAATAATTTGATGGTAACATACCTGATAATGAATGCTTTGTATATTTTATTCACTGTTGAAACATAACTACAAAGTTTGATTTCACCAGTCCTGAGCCTACTTACTTGTGCCTGATAAATAAGTGAAGGTGGGTAAACTGTAGAGTTGTAGTACTCAAAATCAGTGCTACAGTTACAGTTTAAGTGAGTGACATGCCCCCTGCACAGAAGATGATGATTGTTTTATTGATATTCATGGTCTTGGTCTTGATCTTGGTCTCGTCTCGGTCTCTGAGCACTCTGGTTTCAGGTATATCTTGGTCAAAGTTAGTGTGGTCTTGACTACAACACTTGGTAAAACATACGTAGATGAATCACAAATTTAAACTTCTGCGTACTATTTTATTATAGTTTTGTATGAATTCTCCAAAGTCTAACCTCTCTATTGCAGCATTACGTCTTTTATGAATCTGTATGCTGTTGTATGTTTGTACACAGCCTCATTTCAGGTAGTATTTTCTGTCTTCATTCTCTCTGTGTTGTCTTCTCCTTTAAAGCACAAGAAAACTTTTTTCAGTTATACAAAACAGCTCTATGAAACTGTACATTTCAGAGGAAACCAAACATGAAGCTTTTCAATGTTTGCTTCAACTATTGTGAGCTGTAAGTTATTTAAAAACATCATGTGGTTGTTCATCGTTTTGTTTTCATCTTAACTGCACGATACAACTCAGACTGACAAACTCACACTGTCCCTTTAAGAGAATTCATCACATGCGTGAGGGCAGCATGGTAACCCCTCCCTATTGCTCAACTCCACTCTGTGCACACATTTCCTTGTTCCCTCTGCTTCACTAATATACGAGTTCAAGATAGGTGTAACCAACAAGTGAGCTCCACAGCCCCGTGCAGCGTGGATCAGCAAATGAGCAGCGACAAAAGGACACTGAGGTATTTTTTGTCGGTGTACTACTTCTACTACATATCCAAATTCTTCTATTACTTGGAATCAAACCGACTGTTTTAAGGGGAGGCTTTTCAAGTTAAGGCAAAAGTAGGAATCAGTAGGTTTGTATTTGAAACAGGATTATGACTTTAATTTGATTTGAAGTATGTTTAAAGACAATATCAATGATCTGCTTGATCATCAGTTTGACCATCTGATAGACAGAAACAAGGAATAAAGGTCAGGTCAGTGTATTTAATCCAGTATGTGAACCACCAGTATGTGAAAACACCTCTTCCAATGGTGGTGAAGTTCAGTGGAACTCTGACCCCTCCCTGTGGTGTCTCAGATTTTCACAGCTTGTAATGCTGGTGTTCACAGGTAGCTCCGTTCTGACAGTAGTTGTAGAACATGTTCACTTATTCTCTGTGTTTTATTCACTTCTTTTTACATGTTAAGAAATGTGTGACTAGAGTTTTTTACATGCTTGCTTATAGAGTTTGCTTCCATGCAACAGAGAGAGGTTATGTATTCATGTTGAGAATCTGCCCTGTCAGAGTAATGAAACATGAGTCAGAGCTTGTTAACCCCTCCCTCTTCTTCCTCCTATCACACACAGCCAGCTTCACTCTGACATTTATTTCCTTGTTCTCTCCCTTTTAGATCTACAGTTTGAGGATGAGTGTAACCAACAGGTGGGACGGTGTAAGAGCAGACAATGAACAAACACATGCTGTTTAGATGAGAGGTTAAACTAGTTTGATTTCTAAGAAGTGAAACTCAGACAGTCGTCATTACTGAGAGGAGAAATGGCGCAGAAAGAAGTTCAACTAGACCAGGAGGCCTTCTCTTGTTCCATCTGTCTGGATCTCCTGAAGGATCCGGTTGCTATTCCCTGTGGACACAGTTACTGTATGAGCTGTATTAAAAGCCACTGGGATAAAGAGGATGAGAAGACAATCTACATCTGCCCTCAGTGTAGGCAGGACTTCACACCAAGGCCTGTCTTGAGGAAAAACACCATGTTAGCAGATTTAGTGGAGAAGCTGAAGAAGACTGGACTCCAAGCTGCTCCTGCTGATCACTGCTATGCTGGACCTGATGATGTGGCCTGTGATGTCTGCACCGGGAGGAAACTGAAAGCCTGTAAGTCCTGTCTGCAGTGTCTGGCCTCTTACTGTGAGAAACATCTTCAGCCTCATTATGAACTACCTGTCTTCAAGAAACACAAGCTAGTGGAGCCCTCCAAGAAGCTCCAGGACAACGTCTGCTCTTGTCATAATGAGGAAATGAAAGTATTTTGTCGTACTGATCAGCAGTCTATCTGTTATCTCTGTTTAATGGATGAACACAAAGGTCATGACACAGTCTCAGCTGCAGCAGAAAGGAGCGAGAAGCAGAGAGAGCTCGAGGTGAGTCGACAAAACATCCAGCAGAGAATCCAGGACAGAGAGAAAGATGTGAAGCTGCTTCAACAGGAGGTGGAGGCTATCAATGGCTCTGCTGATAAAACAGTGGGGAACAGTGAGAAGATCTTCACTGAGCTGATCCGTCTCATGGAGAAAAGACGCTCTGATGTGAAGCAGCAGGTCAGATCCCAGCAGCAAACTGAAGTGAGTCGAGTCAGAGAGCTTCAGGAGAAGCTGGAGCAGGAGATCACTGAGCTGAAGAGGAAAGACGCTGAACTGGAGAAGCTCTCACACACAGAAGATCACAACCAGTTTCTACACGACTACCCCTCACTGTCACCACTCAGTGAATCTACACACTCATCCAGCATCAAGATCCGTCCTCTGAGGTACTTTGAGGACGTGACAGCAGCTGTGTCAGAAGTCAGAGATAAACTTCAGGATGTCCTGAGAGAGAAATGGACAAACATCTCACAGACAGTGAGTGAAGTGGATGTTTTACTGTCAGAACCAAAACCAGAGCCCAAGACCAGAACTGAGTTCTTAAAATATTCATGTGACATCACACTGGATCCAAACACAGCACGCACACAGCTGTTATTATCTGATGAGAACAGAAAAGTAACAGCAATGAGAAAAGAACAGTCTTATTCTAGTCACCCAGACAGATTCACTGGTAGGTGTCAGGTCCTGAGTAAAGAGAGTCTGACTGGACGTTGTTATTGGGAAGTGGAGTTGAGAGGAAGAGTTTTTGTAGCAGTCACATACAAGAATATCAGCAGAGCAGGGGGCTCAGATGAATGTTGGTTTGGACGTAATGACAAGTCTTGGGCGTTAGATTGTTACAACAACAGTTATGACTTTTGGTACAACAATGTCAGGACTCCTGTCTCAGGTCCTCGGTCCTCCAGAGTAGGAGTGTACCTGGATCACAGAGCAGGTATTCTGTCCTTCTACAGCATCTCTGAAACCATGACTCTCCTCCACAGAGTCCAGACCACATTCACTCAGCCTCTACATGCTGGACTCTGGATTCAACATTTTGAAGACTCTGCTGAGTTGTGTAAGCTGAAGTAGACAGAAGTCATTAGGGGACAATGTGTTAACATCTGTGTTTTTTTTCCATGTTTCTACAGAAAGCTGATTATACTTTTCTTCACTGCACTCGCATACTACGGTACTTTGACGAAACCAGTAAAGCCAAATTTCTTGATTTCAATATCATATGTGGACGTAGGACATTCCTCTGACCAGTCCCTCTCGTTTTCCTTGCACCACAGCAGACATGGATCTCAGGCATTCTGTTAACCTTTCACCCTCGCACGTACACACACAGCCTGTTCTGAGCAGGGCTGAAATAGAGGGGTTTATAGACATGATCAAATACAGGATCGGAGTGGATTTAGAACAAGAAACTTCACAGACATGTTTAGAGGAGCTCTGAGACTTATTTAAACATGTTGAAGAGGAGGAGAATATGTGACCTTTAATTCATGAAGGTTGTCAGTGCTAGTGATGACTTTTGTTCTCTTATCTGTGCTGTATCACTAACCATCTGCTATTTGTAATGATGTAAAGTTTTGAATAAATTTGCATATAAAACTATAGTTCATTTGTTTAGCTGAAGCAGACAGAAGTCATTAGGGGACAATGTGTTAACATCTGTGTTTTTTTCCATGTTTCTACAGAAAGCTGATTATACTTTTCTTCACTGCACTTGCATACTACGGTACTTTGACGAAACCAGTAAAGCCAGATTTCTGGATTTCATAGATTTCAATATCATATGTGGACGTGTGACCTTCCTCTGACCTGTCACTTAGAGCCCACTAGTTTTCTTTGCACCACAGCAGACATGGACCTGAGTATAAGCATTCTTTTAACCTTTCACCCTTTCACACGTGCACACGCACGTCTTCAAAAGAATAAGGTAAACAGAAGTTTGCTCCTTCTCTTAGATTATTTTTTCTTTGTTTTGTTTTCAATGTTCAATGCTATGTTATTATTATTAATATTAATGTTAAAGGTCACATATTATGTAAAATACACTTCACCATGTTTCTCTAACTCTAATATGTGTCCCTGGTCTGCCTACAAACCCCCCAATGATGAGAAAAGTCCATCCTCTCTGTATTGTGCCTGCTCCACTTTTCAGAAAATGTGTGCTCAAACAGGTCGTTTGGAGATTTTCTCTTTATGACATCACAAAGAGCAGTAACACCTCCCCCAGGTGGGTGACATGTCTCATTTACATTTAAAGGCACAGACACAGAAACAGCCTGTTCTGAGCAGGGCTGAAATAGAGGGGTTTATAGGCATGATCGAATACAGGATCAGAGTGGATTTAGAACAAAAGACAGACAAGTTTGAGACTTATTTAAACATGTTGAAGAGGAGGAGAATATGTGAACCATTGACTATTTATAATGATGTGAAGTTTTGAATAAATTTGCAAATAAATCTATGGTTCATTTGTATAGATTTCTCTGTCAGACCAAATTAGCAGTAACCCCCCCCCCCCCCCCCTAAAATTGATAGAAAAATGTACAATGAGGTACCTTAAAACATGAAATATCATAATCTACAAACATCATAACACAATACCAATCAAAAAGCACAGAGGCTGAAGGCCGCAGGAATTATTATCAGACCAAAAAAGTGATGAAGAATATGTTTTTATGCTCCTGATATGTGGAAGACACTGCATCTGAAAATCAAAGTAACAAAGTCTATGAATAATACAATTTAAAACAACGAAAGACCTATCTTTTGAAGGGCTTGGTTGTTCCGATGACCAATTCAAGAATCTTTTAAAAACACAATTTGAAAGCATGCATCAGGTTCATTAAAATGTGAGATTTATATATATATGTGAGATGTTGGTTTTGTGTTTTTTAAAATGACATTTCAATCTTTTTTTTTCAAAAGGTAAGACTAAAAATGTCAAGTAGTGTAACCACTGAAAAATTAAGAATATTTTATATTTTATACATCTAGAGTATATGTAAGTGTACTCATGATTGTAATTACTTCATTTTAAAATAGCACAAGAAAATAGATTTTATTAGGATTATCCCTAAATCCATAAGTTATGCCCTTTTTCAATACTGAGCGGGGCACAAAGCTGAAAACACCTCTGTTTTCCAATTAATTTTTGGCAAATTATGTAAAAATTGTTAAAAAAAACATGTTATTTCACTGCAATAGAGGACTACTTTAATTCCACTTTAATTTCCCTGTATATTATTATATTTTTAAGAGAAATACTGGTTACACCAATTGACGCAAACCAGTTACACCAACTGACCATACTGCTTCTACAGTCAAAGGCCATTGTTTCTTGAAGAAATTGTTGTTAGCTTCCTCCATTTAATGTTTGCTCCACCTACCAAAGTGCACAGAATACCAGTACGCTGATGACAGTAATGTAGCACATTTGTCTTAAACACAGAATAGCATAAAACTGAAGTGAATAGATCGGCCTTTTGGATGGGTCTCATAGATCGGCAAATTCTTACTGATACCTGATCTGGCTGTCTTAGTCAGGATCGGTGCATCCTTAATTAATTCATATCTTAAGTTAATTACAACATCTGATCAAAATCTTCAGGGGGAATTAATTTCTTCAGTATTTGGAATAAACTCAAGGTACTTGTGCCCTAATCAAAGGATAACATACCCACAGGCAACACTTTACATCTCTCCTTCTTTACATCATGGCCATCACAGCCCAAACAGCATTGCCACCTTCTATAGTACCAGACTTTGGCAAGCAAGCTCCAGGTAGTGACACGCTGATACTACCTACCACATGGCCCCTAATAGCCGACACATCTAAAATGCAACTACTGGTGCCAATATTACAGCATACAAACATATATTAGATCATACATGTTTAAAGGTGCACTATGTAGATTTGGTGGTGAAATTTGAAAGTTGGAAAAGTGAAACAATTCTTTGATATATTTTCTGAATTGAATACGCAAACTTCATTCAAAGTAAAAAATGGGTCCCTGGAACACTGTTTGGCGATATAAAGCTACCAGGAGAGTTACACTTTCACTGTTGCGGGCCCACCACCATAACTTCTCCAGTAGCATTTTATCTTCAAACAGTGTTACAGGGACCAAATTTTCATCTGAGGACAGTTTGTGTTTAGAGTTATGATGGACATATACCACATAATCTGTAAATATCTCCAACTTTCACACTTCTCTACCAAAACTACATAGTGCACCTTTATAAATGTAAGTAAATGGAACACAAATATGCAATTTTAAGCTAAACATTTACAAAATGCCAGGGTATTTTGTCCTAGACCCTTGATAATTAGGTTGTGGATGGATAACCACTTTAATCAACATAAAAAAATACTGATATTGACAAAAGTGGCCTCTAACAGAAAGGCTTGTCATAAATGTCAAATAGTGTAACCGGTTACACCATCTGACATTTCCACTTCAAATCAAATTTGACAGGCATTATCATTGAGACCTATGTAAGCACATTTCCTGGTGTGAACATTTCAAATCTAATTTTCGAAGTGAATACAAATTTTTATAATTATCATAAATTGTTAATGTTTTTCTGAGGTCATACCATTTGACATACCTGACCACGCCCTTAAAATGTCAAATAATCTCATGTTTTAAAGAGAGTTGCTAAACATGGCGTGCAGCAGTTAGGACCATCAGGGGTTCTTCTTTGTGATATCATTTATTGTCACATGATATGATGAACATATTAACTAAATGGCTCCTTCAATGGTGGTTACACCATGTTGACAATTTGGTACTTGACTGGGTGACACGATTTCCCTAAAATAATTATAATAATAAGACCAATGATGTTCCATCACTTTTGTTTACTATTGAACAGTTCTATTGTAAGATTATGCCAGGCTAGTTCATAGGGTGTTATATGAAAATTTAACCTTTTATTAAAGCAAGTTTAATTCTTTTGTACGAAGTTTCAATGGTTACACCACTTAGACATTTTGGCCTAAATACCCCAAATATTCTCTAAAAATGTATAATAAATATAAATTTTAGACTAGGTCCTCAAAACAAAGGATGAAAGCATGTCATCTGTGCATTTATTTTTAGATTTTAAGCCTTTAAAAGTTAACTAAACCTTATGGACACAAAAAAATGAGCATCACTTCATTGACCCATAAACCATTTATTCAAAGTTCACATTTATAAAAGGCGTATTGATACATTTCCAAAGCCTGACACATGAAAAAATAACCAGAAAATTCTATTCTTTTGGAATTGAGATGTTTATTAAACCCTTAAACAAAATCCCCCAAAAATTTTTTGTCATATCATGTTGTTTATGATATTTTTTTTGTAGCACATTTGATACATCAGGCGTTTTTGGCAATTTTTTGCACACATTTCAGGAAGCTTTTCTCGTTGTTTTTTTTAACATAACACTTTTTACAGCCTTTTTAGTTTAACATTTTTAAAATACAGAACATTTCAAACAGTTCTTCTTGTTTTTTTAACATAACACTTTTTACAGCCTTTTTATTTTAACATTTTGAAAATACAGAACATTTCAGGCAGTTTTTCTCATTTTTTTAACATAACACTTTTTACAGCCTTTTTATTTCATTTTGTGGTAGGCACAAAAACAGTTTCTGTCCTTGTTCAGGCAAAGATGCACCTTACACTTCTCACAGTAGACATGTGAGAAGTGATTGCCAGTGCAGTGCTTGCATCTCTGTCGGGTTTCCCATGTTGGAAAATGATCAATGCCATCCCTTCTCACATCAAGAGGCACACTGCAGCTTGGTCTTTTACGGGGTGGTGTTGGAGTCTCTTCTGGAGAGGATAGTGGTCTGCCACACCTGATTTTGGCCTTTCCTGCGCTTGTCAGAGAAGTGCCAACCAAAGCCTGAAACCTTCGCAGAGGCATGGGTTTCTTCTTGGGGTTTAGCTTCTTCTGGTCTCTTCTGTAGAGGTTCCACGCATTGATGACTGCCACTGTAACAGTGTGCCACCAGATGTACATGTACCATCTTCAGGATCTGAAGCTGAACTTGAAAAGTGCAGACAGCATATCAAGGAGATCAGCACCTCCCATGAACTTGTTGGATTTTGGATTATGACTTCAATCTGAGGTGAAGTATATTTAAAGACAATATCAATGATCTGCTTCAATCATCAGTTTGAGCATCTGATAGTCAAAAACAAGGAATAAAGGTCAGGTCAATGTATTCCTCACATGTTTCATCTGTGGAGCGACATATTCAACAAGTACGTCCTCCATCACTTCTTATAAACTGAGAGAAAATGTGTCCTGAAATTCGAGGAGGCTGAGAAGACAGCTCATTATTTATCTTCTTTTTTTTTTTGTTCACTACAGCCCCCACTTTGACGAGGTGGAGCGCCTGAGAGTGCTGGTGATGATGTCAGCACAGGAGTTAGCCAATGGGATCTCCTGCTCGGGCCACATGTACGCCATGACACGTGCAGGCCGTCACCTGACTCCAGCAGGAGACCTCAATGAGACGCTTGGTGGGATGGAACAGGTATGCACCTGGAGTGTTGATCCTAAAAAACTAAAATGATAGTGTCTGACTCCTGCACGTCAGCTTTAAGAAGTGTTGTCATAGTGATTTAAAGCTTGAAGTAAATTACGCAGACGCAGATTTAAGACATACAGTATGGCATGATTTTTTTCTGACAAGCAGAGACAATTTCATTTGTTCCTACTTTGTGCAAGAGGTTTTTTGTTTTTCCATTCTCTCGCTTCATATTTTATCCATCTTTTATCAATGATTACTTCAGGTGAAGTTTATGAAGAGGGTCGCTGAGTTGTCCGACCTCAGCCAAGTCATCCGAACGCTCGTCAGGATCAAGAAGCATCTTCTCAACCCGGACAACATGAGGTGAGATGTTACACCTGAGGAGAGGTTTTCTTTTAAAAGGTTTTGTTTTGGGGCTTTTTGGGCCTTTATTTTAGAGACAGGACAGTGGACAGAGTCAGAAATCAGAGAGAGAGAGAGAGAGAGAGAGAGAGAGAGAGAGAGAGTGGGGAAAGCAGGAAATGAGCTGTCACATCTTTTGAAACATCTTTCATTGAAAATAAACCTGATAGGTTGAACAATATCAGAAACTCTGGTCGCAGGAGGAGATGGTGGTGAGACCTAAAGCTAAACCCATTAAGAACCACTCCTCTAAATATATCCCTGCCATAGTGAGTTCACATTATATTAAAGGCAGAACCGTCTCTGCAGATTAAAGAAGATAAAATAATGGAAAAGATGAAGAAAGGCTGTCTTATAGAAACGCAAAAATACAGATTTTAAAGTCAAAAATCTTTGAAGAAGCAAAATAACACCAACACAAAACAGTTGAACCTTTGACTTCAATAGTTGTGAGATCACCTGTAATTTTATTTTGTCCTTTATTATGAGACATTCCTTCAAAACAAAGTCCTGTGCATGCATGAGATTATAAATATAACGCTTATTTGTTTTTTTTTAATACCTGAGTACAATATTCCACCAGTACCGCTCAGCTCTCTTTTAACCATAGTTTACATCTTATTGTATAATATAACTGTTTTGTTTGTATATATACTGGTGGGTTTAGTATTTGTATATGTTCTATATTTAACTACTTCTCTACAGGTGTGCTCCGACAGGTTTTTGTTGTACTTGTACAGTGACAGTAAAGATCATCTTCTCTGATTTCAGGAGCAAAACTTCCAGCCGTGTCAGATGAAAACGTTCTTCAAGCTTCCCTTCCCTGTTCACTTTATCAGCGAGAGTATTCGTACGGTACCCTTCTCCCACCACGACTACGCCAGGTAACCACACCTGTACCTGGCAGCACTTCCTTTAAAAGTCTGATTTACACGGACAGTTTTTCTACGTGTAACTTTTAGTTCATCTAAAGTGTAATAAAAACTTGTTGTTTCCTTTTTTCTCTTAAAGTTTGTGCATCTTGGCGAGGATGATGACGGCTAAGTTTCTGCATGGAGAAATCAGGGAGAAGGGAGGAGCCTACGGGGGCGGGGCCAGGATGGGAGGAGGTCTTTTCTCTTTTTACTCGTACAGGTGAGAGGCCGCCACACCACACTCAACAAAGTTTTAAAAAACATTGTGGAAATTGTAATGACGTGGAAATACAACAACAGTTCATTTTGTTGCCTTGGCTGAAACAAGTTTAATATTTTATATACACTCAGGCTTTCTCGAACCTTAGAAAACGATGTGCATTTTGGTTAATAGGTGTATTTAATGGAATCTAATACATACAAAATCTCCGTACTTATGAAGGAGTAGAGGTAGATTCTATAAAAGGGGGCAGGCTGGATTGTCTTCAAGATATGAATTTTGTTAAAGGTGACATATTCTCCTCCTCTTCAACCAGTTTAAAAAAGTCTCAGAGCTCCTCAAAACATGTGTGTGAAGTTTCTTGTTCTAAATCCACTCTGATCCAATATTTGATCATGTCTATAAACCCCTCTATTTCAGCCCTGCTCAGAACAGGCTGTTTCTGTGTCTGTACCTTTAAATATGTAAATGAGCTGTATTTCACCACTCCCCCTCACTGGAAGGGCTCGGGTGTCTCAGGCTTTCTTGCTACCTGCTCTATTGTTTACGGTGAGAAGGCAGACTCAGAGGGCAGAACAAACACCTAGCTGTGGGAGTGTCACCCACCTGGGGGAGGGGCTACTGCCCTTTGTGATGTCATGAAGGGAAAATCTCTAAACGGCCTGTTTGAGTACACATTTTCTGAAAAGTGGAGCAGGCAGAAGACGGAGAGGATGGACTTTTCTCATCATTGGGGGGTTTGTAGACGGACTAGAGACACATAGAAACATGGTGAAGAGGATTTAACAGAATATGTGACCTTTAAAATGTATTTTAAATCAAGTTTTGGAGAGACAAGGGAAGAACCAAAGTTGCAGCAACACTTATTTTGTTCTAATCGCATGAAATTTGAGTTTATTTGCTGAAAGACAGTTGTTGCCATATTCTCAAATGTGACCTCTTCTTCCTCCCTTTGTCCAAAATGCAAAATGTTTATATTACAAGAATATTCAGGCGATCTGTCTGGAAAAAAAGAGACACAGAAGACTGAACAATTTACTAAGGGAAGCCATCATGGGGCATTTTTGGCAGCTGTAATAAAATATTCCAAATGACTTCTACGTTTAAAAAGAATCTTCTTTGAGTTGAACAGTGTGTCGTTGATTTTGTATCTTTTTCTCGTACTTCTCTAAGGGATCCAAACTCGGTGCAGACCTTGTCTGCGTTTCGTCGAGGTGTGGACTGGGCGAAGTCGGGACAGTTCACCCAGCAGGACATCGATGAAGCTAAACTGTCAGTGTTCTCGGCTGTAGACTCGCCTGTGGCCCCCGCGGACAAAGGTGAGGAACGACTGAGTGATCCCTCCAGCTGCTGTCAGGATGCCTCACCTGATCCTCCTCCAATCAGATCTCTGGAGCTTTAACATCTCAGTACATCACTGACAACTTCAACATTAGAAGTCTTTAATGGAGGTTAAAAGCTTTTAAAGGATTAATGAATAAAATGATGAGTAAAAAGTTGAATTATAAGCAAGTTCAGATATGAAGAGATCTTCATTAGTTTTATTAACTTAGTCTCCGTCTCTGTTGTAAAGCCGTCACTGTCTCCACTTTATCTCTTAGCCGTCTGGTTTGTTCACTCTGTGTTTGTGTTGCAGGAATGGGTCGCTTCCTCAGCGGAGTCACCGATGAGATGAAGCAGAATCACAGAGAAAGACTTTTTGCTGTCACTCACCAAAGTCTGGTGGAAGTGGCTGAAAGGTACAAACTTTATGTCCCCTTACATAACTCAGAAATGAAGAGAAGGAGAAGCTAAAAGAAAAAACAGACTGACAAACTGTTCCCGTTTATTCCCACATCAAGTGTTAACTCGTGTCTTGCTTTCCCCCTCGCTGCAGATACCTCGGCGTCGGTCAGAGGACTTGTGGAGTTGCTATCTTGGGTCCAGAGAACGAGGCGATTAAAAAAGATCCCTCATGGATCGGAAAATAATCCAGTCTGTAGGTAACTTGTGATTTAAATACTCAACTGGACTTCTGGAGAATCACAGCTGCACGACTTCTTCTGTACTGAATGCTGAAAGTCTACGGTTAGGATTTTTTATTAAAGAGTCAAAAAGCTGAAGCGCACAATATCAAGAGGAGGACTGAGAGCTGCTGTCATGGTTCAGATACGTCTTCATTCTGTATATATTTAATGAAATATATGATCATGTTGGAATACACTATGTGAGTGAGCTCTTCTTTTTGGGATCATTGCAAAAGTATCATCAAGAGATATATCATTTATATAAACTTCAATCAGGTGTTGTTGTTTTTTTCTGCAGGATACAAATGACTTTCTTCCTCTGTGGTTTACTCTGGGAAACTCAGAGCAGAGGAAGAACATCAGAGCCATTCTGTCTAATTCAAACAACAAACTGTGTCATGTGCAAACATTCAGTCAGGTCATGTTGGTCTTTGTGGGGGCGCATGTAGTCTAGTGGTTTTTGTGCACGCCCCATGTATGGAGGCTGTGGTCCTATTTTCCACAAATTTCACATTTTCATTGGTTCCTCAGTTAGGAAGTGATTGAACATGAATTATGATCTTAATATGTTTCCCTCAGTACGACCCTTATGAGGTAGAAGTAAACAAAAGCATATCAAGATCATAACTCATGTTCAACAACTTCCTAACTCTCTATCGATGAGCTGTAATCAGGAAGGAAATGAGAACAAACTCTTAGATAATGACCTGTTAACTATAGACTATGGTCATGTAGATAAGGTACTAATAAGTGCTTCATAATGACCAATAAGCAGCCAGTATGCTACTAGTTAGCATGCTAATAAGCCGCTAGTTAATGTTGAATATTATGACCTTAAATTGAAGTTTTAACAATTATTTTTCAAGTCTTTGAACACCGCAGGTGAAATCAATTTCCCTCCATTTTATCGTGTTGGAGGCACAAATCAACAGATTTAAAACTCAGGGTGAATAAAACCAAAGAATTGCTGCAGGTCAACACATCTGGTGAGATGATTGAGTTTTTAAAATCAGACACTCTAACCTCAGTTCCCTTTTCTAAAATCCTAATTTACTGATAAATAAAACAGAGTCACACGTCTTTGCACACAATAAATGCTTTATTACTCTGACAGGACGGTCACATCTCACTGCCGGCACATGAAGGTAAAATGTTGCTCCACTTCCAAAACTACAGCAACAGCAGGACCCTACTCACAAACACCACTATAGAGATGTCACACACACACACACACACACACACACACAGAAAACCCAGAGTGGATAGAAACAACAAAGGCAATAATAATTTAAGGGATTTTTTAACATGGATATCATTTTAAAAATAGTCACCATTGTAGGCTCTAGGGTCACCGAAATATTTCATCACACATAAAGTAAATCATGCTTAACGCTTTTATATGATGTGTGCTGTGAGTTTGATGGCACTACAACATGTTATAGTATAGTTATTACTTATTTAATTACCATATTTAATGATAAAAAAAAACACTAAAATTACATGAAAGCCCTTTATCCAAAGCAACGTGATGTAGTTTATAGAGCAGGAGGACATTTATTCATAATGGGTTTTTGTTTTACCCTACACCTTACAAAAGGGATTTTATTGAACATTGGATTATTTATAGGCTATTGAAAAATCCTCAATTTGTTTTTAAAGTATTATTTTCCAATCTGAGAAATGTAGTATGAAAAACGTGAGATCACGTGTGTAAAATGATTTTCATGACACTACACCTCTCCTGGGTGAAGTTATTGAATATTTCTGTATCATATTTTTTCAGTATTGCAATTTGCAGACGGTCCCTGCGCATTCGAGCACCAGCCGGCTCGGCTTAGAGGCCAATGCAAGTTCCCCAGCACGGAGGACGACTCTTTTTGAGGAAAATACGAATGTAGCTCGCAGTCTATCTTGTTGTGATTGCAGAGAGGTGTCGGTTTTGTAAGAGCAATGTTCCGCTGATGAGTTATTGATCCGGAAACGCCGAATCTGTGAATATATTTCTAAGTGTATCCCTTGCGCCAAAACAGATGACAAGACTTTAACATCTGTTTTAAATGTCTTTCTGAGACAATATAACGGTGACGGTGCACAAGCAAAGCAGTTCTGTCCTTGTATTTAAGTCCAAGGTTAAAATATAGCTCAAATAAGTCCTGTACTGTCATTTTTATCACAAGAACACAGAAGGCCAAGACTGGCTGGTTTCTGTTGTGCACCTGATATCTGGTGAGCACGAGAAACTTTCACGTGAGCACCGGTTAGTTTCTGGTGCCCACGAGAAACATAAATTTTTATTTTTTCTGCCTATGTCCCTTTAAGGGCTCCGTAGCTTTCTGATAGTATTGTGTTATGATGTTTTTAGATTATTATAATTCATGTTTTAAGATACCTCATTGTACATTTTTCTATCAATGGGGGAGTTAATGCTAATTATGTCTGACAGAGAAATTTATACAAATGAATTATAGATTTATTTGCAAATTTATTCAAAACTTTACATCATTACAAATAGTCGATGGTTAGCGATACAGCACAGATAAGAGAACAAAAGTCATCACTAGCACTGACAACCTTCATGAATTAAAGGTCACATATTCTCCTCCTCTTCAACATGTTTAAATAAATCTCAAACTTGTCTGTCTTTTGTTCTAAATCCACTCTGATCCTGTATTTGATCATGCCTATAAACCCCTCTATTTCAGCCCTGCTCAGAACAGGCTGTTTCTGTGTCTGTACCTTTAAATGTAAATGAGATGTGTCACCCACCTGGTGGAGGTGTTACTGCTCTTTGTGATGTCATAAAGAGAAAATCTCCAAACGACCTGTTTGAGCTCACATTTTCTGAAAAGTGGAGCAGGCACAATACAGAGAGGATGGACTTTTCTCATCATTGGGGGGTTTGTAGACAGACCAGGGACACATATTAGAGTTAGAGAAACATGGTGAAGTGTATTTTACATAATATGAGACCTTTAACGTTAATAATAATGATAATAACATAGCGCTTCTCTGAATACTCTAAGACGCCTAACAAAGAAGAACAACAAAACAAAACATTGAAAACAAAACAAAGTGTGTGTGTGTGTGTGTGTGTGTGTCTGACTGTCTGTCTGTGTGTGTGTGTGTGTGTGTGTGTGTGTCTGACTGTGCGTGTGTGTGTGTGTGTGTGAGTCTGACTGTCTGTGTGTGTGTGTGTGTGTGTGTGTCTGACTGTCTGTCTGTGTGTGTGTGTGTGTGTGTGTGTCTGACTGTCTGTCTGTGTGTGTGTGTGTGTGTGTGTGTGTGTGTGTGTGTGTGTGTCTGACTGTCTGTCTGTCAGTACAGACAGTCAGTACACATAGTGTGTGTGTGTGTGTGTGTGTGTGTGTGTGTGTGTGTGTCAAAGTACCATAGTATTCGAGTGCAGTGAAGAAAAGTATAATCAGCTTTCTGTAGAAACATGGAAAAAAAACATAGATGTTAACACATTGTCCCCTAATGACTTCTGTCTACTTCAGCTTACACAACTCAGCAGAGTCTCCAGGAGAATAATATAACCTGAGTCCAGCATGTAGAGGCTGAGTGAATGTGGTCTGGACTCTGTGGAGGAGAGTCATGGTTTCAGAGATGCTGTAGAAGGACAGAATACCTGCTCTGTGATCCAGGTACACTCCTACTCTGGAGGACTCAGGACCTGAGACAGGAGTCCTGACTTTGTTGTAACAAAAGTAATACCTGTTGTTGTAATAATCTAACGCCCAAGATTTGTCATTACGTCCAAACCCACATTCATCTGACCTCCCTGCTCTGCTGATATTCTTGTATGTGACTGCTACATAAACATCTTCTCTCAACTCCACTTCCCAGTAACAACGTCCCATCAGACTCTCTTTACTCAGGACCTGCCACCTACCAGTGAATCTGTCTGGGTGACTAGAATAAGACTGATTTGTACTCATTAATGTTACTTTTCTGTTCTCATCAGATAATAACAGCTGTGTGTGTGCTGTGTTTGGATCCAGTGTGATGTCACATGAATATTTGAAGAACTCAGCTCTGGTCTTGGGCTCTGGTTTTGGTTCTGACAGTAAAACATCCACTTCAGTCACTGTCTGTGAGATGTATGTCCATTTCTCTCTCAGGACGTCCTGTAGTTTATCTCTGACTTCTGACACAGCTGCTGTCACGTCCTCAAAGTACCTCAGAGGACGGATCTTGATGCTGGATGAGTGTGTAGATTCACTGAGTGGTGACAGTGAGGGGTAGTTGTGTAGAAACTGGTTGTGATCTTCTGTGTGTGAGAGCTTCTCCAGTTCAGCGTCTTTCCTCTTCAGCTCAGTGATCTCCTGCTCCAGCTTCTCCTGAAGCTCTCTGACTCGACTCACTTCAGTTTGCTGCTGGGATCTGACCTGCTGCTTCACATCAGAGCGTCTTTTCTCCATGAGACGGATCAGCTCAGTGAAGATCTTCTCACTGTTCCCCACTGTTTTATCAGCAGAGCCATTGATAGCCTCCACCTCCTGTTGGAGCAGCTTCACATCTTTCTCTCTGTCCTGGATTCTCTGCTGGATGTTTTGTCGACTCACCTCCAGCTCTCTCTGCTTCTCGCTCCTTTCTGCTGCAGCTGAGACTGTGTCATGACCTTTGTGTTCGTCCACAGAGCAGAGATAACAGATAGACTGCTGATCAGTACGACAGAACATCTTCATCACCTCATCATGACGAGAGCAGACGTTCTCCTGGAGCTTCTTGGAGGGCTCCACCAGCTTGTGTTTTGCATAGGCAGGTGAGTCATAATGAGACTGAAGGTGTTTCTCACAAAATGAGATCAAACAGACCAGACAGGACTTACAGGCTTTCAGTTTCCTCCCGGTGCAGACATCACAGGCCACATCTTCAGGTCCAGCATAGCAGTGATCAGCAGGAGCAGCTTGGAGTCCAGTCTTCTTCAGCTCCTCCACTAAAACTGCCAACATAGTGCTTTTCACCAGAACAGGCCTCGGTGTGAAGTCCTGCCTACACTGAGGGCAGCTGTAGATTGTCTTTTCATCCTCTTTATCCCAGTGGCTTTTAATACAGTTCATACAGTAACTGTGTCCACAGGGAACAGTCACCGGATCCTTCAGGAGATCCATACAGATGGAACAAGAGAAGGCCTCCCGGTCTAGTTGAACTCCTTTCTGCGCCATTTCTCCTCTCAGTAACGACGACTGTCTGAGTTTCACTTCTTAGAAATCAAACTAGTTTAACCTCTCATCTAAACAGCATGTGTTTGTTCAGTATCTGCTCTTGCACCGTCCCACATGTTGGTTACACCCATCCTCAAACTGTAGATCTAAAGGGGAGAGAACAAGGAAATAAACGTCAGAGTGGAGCTGGCTGAGTCTGAGAGCAGGAAGAAGAGGGAGGGGTTAACAAGCTCTGACTCACGTTTCATTTCTCTGACAGGGCAGATTCTCAACATGAATACATAACCACTCTCTGTTGCATGGAAGAAAACTCTATAAGCAAGCATGTAAAAAACTCTAGTCACACATTTCTTAACATGTAAAAAGAAGTGAATAAAACACAGAGAATAAGTGAACATGTTTTACAACTACTGTCAGAACGGAGCTACCTGTGAACACCAGCATTACAAGCTGTGAAAATCTGAGACACCACAGGGAGGCGTCAGGGTTCCACTGAACTTCACCACCATTAGAAGAGGTATTTTCACATACTGGTGGTTCACATGCTGGATTAAATACATTGACCTGACCTTTATTCCTTGTTTTTGTCTATCAGGTGGTCAAACTGATGATCAAGCAGATCATTGATATTGTCTTTAAACATACTTCACCTCAGATTGAAGTCATAATCCTGTTTCAAATACAAACCTACTGATTCCTACTGCTGCTTTAATTTACAAAAGTCGGTTTGATTACAAGTAATGGAAGAATTTGGATATGTAGTAGAAGTAGTACACTGACGAAAAATACCTCAGTGTCCTTTTGTCACTGCTCATTTGCTGATCCACGCTGCACGGGGCTGGGGAGCTCACTTGTTGGTTACACCTATCTTGCACTCGTATATTAGTGAACCAGAGGGAACCAGGAAATGTGTGCACAGAGTCGAGTTGAGCAATAGGGAGGGGTTACCATGCTGCCCTCACTCGTGATGAATTCTCTTAAAGGGACAGTGTGAGTTTGTCAGTCTGAGTTTTATAATACAGTTAAGATTAAAAGACAACATTGAACAACCACATGATGTTTTGAAATAACTTACAGCTCACAATAGTTGAAGCAAACATTGAAAAGCTTCATGTTTGGTTTCCTCTGAAATCTACAGTTTCATAGAGCTATTTTGTATAACTGAAAAAAGATTTCTTGTGCTTTAAAGGAGAAGACAACACAGACAGTGTACAAACAAACAACAACATACAGATTCATAAAAGACGTAATGCTGCAATAGAGAGGTTAGACTCTGGAGAATTCATACAAAAGTACAATAAAATAGTACGCAGAAGTTTAAATTTGTGTTGCATCTGTGTATGTTTTACCAAGTGTTGTAGTCAAGACCACACAAACTGAGACCAAGACATACCTGAAATCAGAGTGCTCAGAGACCGAGACAAGACCAAGACCAAGGCAGGGCGGAGACCGAGATAAGACCAAGACCATAAATATAAATAAAACAATCATCATCTTGTGTGCAGGGGGCGTGTCACTCACTTAAACTGTAACACCCAGAAGGTTTCAGCAGTAACCGGGGGATATAAATCAAATCATGAATTTAAGTTTTTTAAATTCTTTTAGAAAGGGGCGTTTACCTTCTTATCACAGTAATGATGTGGAAAAATAGCCTATCAGTGGTAGTCTTGATGGGTAATGCTTTAAAATCCGAGACCGAGATGAGGCCGAGTAAAAATGCTTTAGATTACGAGAAGAGAGCGAGACCTTTAAAAGATCCAGACTGATTTTGAGTACTACAACTCTACAGTTTACCCACCTTCACTTCTTTATCAGGCACAAGTAAGTAGGCTCAGGACTGGTGAAATCAAACTTTGTAGTTATGTTTCAACAGTGAATAAAATATACAAAGCATTCATTATCAGGTATGTTCATATTCTGACTGAGGCTGGTTAAGTGTCCCTTCTCAGGTCAGTGGTTACACTAATGTGGGAAGGCAGCTTGAAGTGAGCACCTGCAATACAAGGCTGTCAAAATCTGAGAAACCACAGGGAGGCGTCAGAGTGCCACTGAACATCACCACCTTAAGGAAATGTGTCAATACACCTTTTTAAATGTGATCTTTGAATAAATGGTTTATATGAAATAGTAATAAGTTAGGACCTCACTAACCGAGACCAAGAAGTACCTGAGACAGGAGTGCTTCGAGATAAGATCAAGACATTTAGGGATCCAGACCAAGTCAAGACCAAGACCAAGGCTGGGCGAGACCGAGTGTACCTGTAGTACCCAGATGTTTGAATTTCGAACCAATAATAGTTAGTGAAGACTGGTTTAATCAAACTTTGTAGTAATGATGCAACAGTGAATACAAATATCTCAAGTCTCTGCAGTCATTATCAGGTTATTTTTTCAGTCTGGCTGAGGCTCGTTAGTGGAAACTGCAAAATGGCCGTTCTTTTTTTTTAAGTACAATAGAGTGACACCTAAACAGTCAAATAAGGAGTATGGTATTGGCTGAAACAGTGGATACTTTTATGAATGAGATACATTTCTAATGTGCAGCTATAAGTCCGACCTTTTAGAAGACTAACATCCCACCAATAAATGATCAATTGTTTCGATCCATTCAGTAAAAGTATTTAAAACAAGACATCTTCTATCATTTTACTCTCCACTGAAAGTCTGTTTAAAAAGATAGGTCTTACATTGTTTTAAATTTTATTATTCATAGACTTTGTTACTTTGATTTTCAGATGCGGTGTCTTCCACATATCAGGAGCATAAAAACTTATTCTTCATCACTTTTTTTTGTCTGATAATATTTCCTGCAGCCTTCAGCCTCTGTGCTTTCTAAATAGTATTGTGTTATGATGTTTTTAGATTATGATAATTCATGTTTTGAGATACCTCATTGCACATATTTCTATCAATTGGGTAGATGGTTAGCGATACAGCATAGATAAGAGAACAAAAGTCATCACTAGCACTGACAGCCTTCATGACTTAAAGGTCACATATTCTCCTCCTCTTCAACCTGTTTAAATAAGTCTCAGCGCTCCACAAAACATGTCTGTGAAGTTTCTTGTTCTAAATCCACTCTGATCCTGTATTTGATCATGCCTATAAACCCCTCTATTTCAGCCCTGCTCAGAACAGGCTGTGTGTGTACGTGCGAGGGTGAAAGGTTAACAGAATGCCTGAGATCCATGTCTGCTGTGGTGCAAGGAAAACGAGAGGGACTGGTCAGAGGAATGTCCTACGTCCACATATGATATTGAAATCAAGAAATTTGGCTTTACTGGTTTCGTCAAAGTACCGTAGTATGCGAGTGCAGTGAAGAAAAGTATAATCAGCTTTCTGTAGAAACATGGAAAAAAAACATAGATGTTAACACATTGTCCCCTAATGACTTACAGAACTCAGCAGAGTCTCCAGGAGTCCAGTTAAACCCCTGTCCAGCATGTAGAGGCTGGACAGAGAGGCGTCAGAGTTCCACTGAACTTCACCACCATTGGAAGATGTGTTTTCACATACTGGTGGTTCACATACTGAATTAAATACATTGACCTGACCTTTATTCCTTGTTTTTGACTATCAGATGGTCAAACCGATGATTGAAGCAAATCATTGATGTTGTCTTTAAACATACTTCACCTCAGATTGAAGTCATAATCCTGTTTCAAATACAAACCCACTGATTCCTACTACTGCTTTAATTTACAAAGCCTTGCCTTGCAACAGTCGGTTTGATTCCAAGTAATGAAAGAATTGCACAACCAGTGTAGTGTTGAAAAATGAAGCCAATGTGGAAGTGCAAAATCCTGCAGTTCATCGAGTGTCCACTAGAGGCTGGCTCCAGGAACACCGGAATTCACATTCACACAACACATGCAAATAAAAAACTGTTTTAACAGCATGAACAAACATGTTAACAGCCTGGATTAGTTGTTGTCCACTTGGGCACACACTGTACGGAGAGTGTATTTTTCTACAACAAATCCGATTTAAGGAACGATACGTGTTAACCATATTTAGCCAAGTAGCTGACATGATTGACAGGTGGGCGCGATGTGTACGAGGCTTAAAACCCGCCTCAGCTCCAGCTCTCAGTCTAGAAAGTTAGACTGAGACAGGATTTCCAGCATGGTGGCTGCTGCTGATGAGCCTCAGGAGCCCCTGCTGTAACAGATGGGTGACATCACTCAGGCTTCATCCATTAATATTTACAGTTTATGTTTCATACACATAATCCTCCTACAGTTAAATAAAAAGCTAATTAGCTAGCTTATCTTTTAATAGTTTTACCGGTCAGTTTTAGAAGAGAAAATGACTTTCAGATGATTGTTTCTTAATTCTTGGCTTGCTGATGAGCTTTATGTCTGACTTGTTTTTTTGTTGTTGCCTCCCTTCGTAAACAGCCAGTGACTACACCATGTATCCGTTCTCAACCCAAAATGGAAAAGACTTCCAGAATCTTCTCTCGGTCTATCTGGATGCAGCTTTCTTCCCGTGTTTACGAGAGCAGGATTTCTGGTGAGTGGTGACTGCTGCTTCTCATATTTGTTTCATGTTTGTATTTATTTGACTTGATAGCATTGTAGCAAAAGTCAACTTTTAAATATTCAGTGAAGATTTTGTCTTTATAGTCAGCTGTTAACTCTGTTAGTTGGACTGTTTGTCCTGAGGCTGGCTTCACACTAGGGGAGTTTAGGCCTGATTTTGGGCCTTTTATTTGTCCAAATAATCCTCAAGTGTGTGGTGTCAATACGATTATTTTACAGCTCCTGATCGAGTCAGAGCCTCCCCGATCTGGAATCCTAAATACAAAAACATGTTTGTTATTTACCATTCCAGATCGGGCTGCCTCCGACTGAATACCTGCAGTAGCCAAAAAGAGAGCGAAGAGAGCATCACTTTTACAGCTCACAAACATGCCAGTGAACACAAACATAACTGTGCCCTGAGCCAAGAGGAATATAGAAAAAGAAGAGCAGCTTGAGTAACAACATGAGTGGCTTTTTAATGTCTCGACTGTCTTCCATATTTGTTTTTCTTCTGAAGTCACGTTTGATCACACGAGTTTCTGTGAGATCTCGTGTCTGTGGGATCACCACTGTGTACTCGTTTCTACAAACTGCAGGTGTGTGGTCTCACAGTCGGGTCAAATCGTCTAGTGTGTGCAGTCGGAGGATTATAATGTTTAGAATCATTTAGCTGTCCTCATGTCTTTGGTCTCCCACGTTTTTTAAATAGGTTAAGATCTGAATATTGCCGAGTGTGTAGCCAGCCTAAAAGAGTCCAAGACCTTTCTGATATCACTTGTTTGAAACAGTCGCTGATGAAATCTGCTCTTCACTAGTTCATTTCTGTTTGTGTTGATTTTGCAGGCAGGAGGGCTGGAGGCTGGAGAATGAAAACCCAACAGATCCCAACTCCCCTCTGGTCTTTAAAGGAGTGGTGTTCAATGAAATGAAAGGGGCTTTTGTAAGTCTACACTTTCTGAATCATAGTTTTATATGCAGATACAATATAGTGAAGTTTCAGTGTTCTTTTAAGGAGCTTCAGATATCTTATATTTCATGTTACTTAAAAGCACCTCATGGATTAAGTTTGAGAGTGAAGTGGTTCGTGGTAACTCCAAGAGTTTTTATATTTATACTCACTTTAAATATGTTATGACATCATGGAACAAAGTTAAAATTATGCCTGCTCACGGTTTAGTAGTTGACAAAAAAACAAAACAACTCAGGCCCTGCTGTGTCCACCTAGTGTTTTTTTTTTCAGGCAGAAAAGAGCTGGCTGTGCGCTGAGAATGAAAGCGCTGCACGTCCGTCCTGTCTCTATGACAACAGTCTGTTGACAACAGCTCCTGTATGACCGACACTGTTCCGTTGCTTTTCTCTGTTTGATTTTTATCTGTCACTTTGAGCATCAAACGGAGGATGCTTGACCTCCAAATTTTTCCTGGATGATGAGCTCAATAATAATGACATCCCCGTTCTCACGGCTCCGATCAGACACAGAGCAAGGACCCAACTGATGTACTTTATGATTGGCTGGTTGAAAGAAAAGCGCCGGTGACGTCAACAGCGGCCTCATAAAAAGTTGAAAGATTTTTAGTTTGAAGCGCTCGGAGCGATCGCACAAATTAGGCAGAGCGCTCGGAAGAAAGGTGCTGGACGCTGCGCTTTGCTGCTGCTGCAAACGCTCTCTCCTCATTGGGAACAATAGAACAAAGACACTCAGAAAAAGCTAACAAAAAAAAAAAATGCTAGGCGGACATGGGGCCTAATGCAACAGCAGTGAAACAAGTTCCAGATATGAGATGAACAGGTGACGTCAGATAAATGGTTTTGAAATAAGAGTGTGTCAGTGACTGTTTAACGTTTGATTGTGTGTTTTTTATTAGTCTGACAACGAGCGCGTGTACGCCCAGCACCTCCAGAACAAGCTGTATCCAGACCACACGTACTCTGTGGTGTCAGGAGGAGAGCCTCTAGCCATCCCTGACCTTACCTGGGAACAGCTCAAGCAGTTCCACGCCACGCATTACCACCCCAGCAACGCCAGGTACATGGACACACACACGTGTACACTGTGAGCCTAGAAGGGACAGGAAACTGTAAAGTGCTGTGAAGAAATGAGATGAGAGCAGGTGTTAGCCAGCAGAATCCTTTCTTTGTTACATTTAATAATCTCCTGCAGCAGAACGATGCAGGCTCACATTGACACAGTAGATATGAAACACAGGAAACTTTAATAATTTGATGGTAACTGATGCTAGTTTGTCTTTTTCATGCTTTATCGATCTTATTTATTTCAGAATGATCATAATTCCTTAAAAATAATTTAACATGCAGGCTTTAAAATTGCTCAGAAAACACCCCTGAGAGTGTCCTCCATGTGCTCCTCAGGTTCTTCACGTATGGAGATTTGCCTTTGGAGCAGCATCTGAAGCAGATCGAAGAGGAAGCTCTGTCCAAGTTTGAACGCATCAACCCGAACACAGAGGTCCCCCCCCAGCCACACTGGAGCAGCCCTGTGAGTGTCATAATCCAGACCAGCATCTGTAACTTCTACTGATCAATAGATCTTAAAAACTACACCAACAATCTCAACAGCTGTTTATTATTGCATGCTTTTATATTAACACACTGAAATGCATTGATTAGTCGTTTTGATGTCGTCGTGAATCTCAATGGTTTCCCCAGAGAGAGGACCATGTGACCTGCAGCCCTGACGCTCTGGCTCCGGATCCGGCCCGGCAGAACACGCTGTGTGTGAGCTACCTGCTGGGAGAGTAAGACCGAAAATCATTTCTTTTTATTTTGCATTAAGATGGGAGAAGCCATAAAAAGAGCCTCCATCCTCCTCTTTATTCACTACATCTTGGTTGTCACGTCGACGGCTTTTTAAAGACTGAGAGCTTTACAGTACAGAAAGGATTCACTCAACAATTCTCTTCATTCAAAGTGAAGTTTTTAGCGAGTCCTATTGTTCAGAAATATTTAAAATCTCTTTGTTTTTTCCCCCGCGCAGCATCACTGACACATTTGAAGGATTCACCCTCAGCCTGCTGTCGTCTCTCATGATCTCTGGACCCAACTCTCCCTTCTACAAAGCTCTCATCGAACCCAATATAGGAACTGACTTCTCCTCTGTTGTAGGGTGAGTACGCAGGACGCAAAGTAACAAACTCTCACAAATAAAATGATCAGCAAGCTCAGAGGTTATTTAGAGCGACGGCTGGAGAAGCAGCGAG
The DNA here is from genome assembly GCF_963930695.1 of Labrus bergylta. Taxonomy (NCBI): domain Eukaryota; kingdom Metazoa; phylum Chordata; class Actinopteri; order Labriformes; family Labridae; genus Labrus; species Labrus bergylta. The sequence goes on along the minus strand of NC_089198.1, from coordinate 7,331,809 downwards.
GACAGAAGTTTGGTTTAATGTGGAGGACTTCTCTGATCCAGAGGCTCAACGACGGTCCAGAACCATTTGATCTGTCAGTGCTGAGACAGCCGATGGAGACGACAGAGAGGGGCAGGAGAGGATGGGGATGATGCCCCCTGGAGGATTTGAATGTTATGGCTCTAATGTTTTAAAATAAACATCCTCATTTTGGCACGTTTGTAAATATTTTACAGCCAGCCGCTAAGATTTCAGTTATTGTCAATCCATGCAATTCTCTAAACACCAGATAAGCCAATAGAAGAATGTAATTGCAGTAGATGGGTTCAACCTGTAGAGGGCCGTAGCTATGCATATTTCTAACACAAAATGTGGAATTTAAATTTAGATACTTTGTACTCTGGGGGTTTAGTTACTCTTTAAAGACGGGTTTTCATCTATATGATTTTGCTAAGCTACTTAGATGACAACTTTCTTTTAGAAATGTCTATTAAAAGATAATTTAACATTTTAGTATATTGCTGCTGAGCTGTGATGCTCTGCCTCATGTGCTGCAGACAGCGCTCAGAGTACTGCATTGTTCTGAAATGTTGTGTTCTGCAGATATGACGGCAGCACCAAAGAGGCGTCGTTCAGTATAGGACTGCAGGGAATGGCCGAGGAGGACACCGAGAGAGTGAAGCAAATCATCAGCCAAACCATCAACGACATCATCGAGTAAGTCCCACGCTCCCTTTTGTATTTAAGACTTTAATATATGTTTACAAACCTGCTCTCTCTAAGTGTCAGCTTGTTTTGATAAAGCCATAAACTGTAAGGTCTACTTGCACATGAAGGATGATGAGTTGCTTGGTTACATGAAATTGAAACGGCACATAAGATAAAATGACTCCTCGTCATCATCGACAGGAGCGGCTTTGAGGAGGAAAGAATCGACGCTCTCCTGCATAAGATCGAGATCCAGATGAAGCACCAGTCCACAAACTTCGGCCTGTCTCTGGCCTCGGTGAGTTCACAAACACAAGGACACTGCATGTATTTATAAACCTCTATGTGTGAGATATGTCAGGAAGAATGATGATGTTAGTTATGTTGTCTCTGCTGAAATCTTGTGTTTCTACCACTATATACTCTGTGTATTTCTATACAAATACAGAATGTTTTAAACATGTCTAAACGTATGAGATGAGCTTGTTTTCACAGCAGTTTATTTGCTGATTTCTTCCTTTTGTTGATGAGTTGCAGTAAACTCAATAATCACAGAGAGTATAATATTTAAAGGGATTACACATGTGTATGAGAAGTAAAGTTTTAATCACTATACATCAATGTAAGAGTCAAACAGGACACTTAGATTAGCTTTATTTTGTCAGTAATGTTATAATCGCTTTGTGGATTCTGCTGCATGTTTCACATGTCGGTTTCATTATTCATGGCTGTTTGTGTATGTATATACATTTTTGTTTTTTCTAGTACATTGCGTCATCGTGGAACCACGACGGCGACCCGGTGGAGCTGCTGCAGATCAACGACAGCGTTGCCAAGTTCAAACAGACCCTGAAGGAAAACCCTCGCTTCCTCCAGGACAAAGTCAAGCACTACTTTAAGGTGTGTGACACTGGGAAAGTACTTTTCTTCAAAACATCCAGAAATATGTGAAAAAAAGGTTTAAAAAAAATACAAGAATAAACCTTTTACAAGTCTCACTAATGTTCTCTGTAGGGGGAAATACTCGGTCTGCTCTTAAGGTCAACCTCAGCATCCCTGGAGTGTTTTAAGATCATGACAAAAAAACATGAACTTTGAAGGTTTTCTGTATCATTTGTGTTTTTTCTCTTCCTCTTCAAATCCCCATTACCCCCCCTACAGGAGAACACACACAGACTGACCCTGTCCATGAGTCCGGATGAGGTCTACTTGGAGAAACAGGCCAAAGCCGAGGAGGAGAAGCTCCAGAAAAAGATCCATGCTCTGTCAGACAGCGACAAAAAAGACATCTATGAAAAAGGTACAAATGATTGAAACTGCTCCACGGAGGAAATCTGTGTTTCTCTGCTTCTGTTAAAACACTTTCTGAGCTTGACTCTGTGAAATCACACAGAATTGTCTGAAGCAAACAGGCTTTTATTGGCTGCTTGATTGATTTGATTGAAGCCCCAAAAAATCCAATAAACCATCAGATTAACACAATAACTGGGAAAAAAACATCAAGCGCTGCAATGTGACTGTATACAGAATATATTCATGTTGACCTGTTCTAGATCCCTCATTTAGTCATATAGTGTTACAATGCTGGATGTTCAAACTAAACACAGGCAGAGTTATAGAGCATGAGGTAAACATATGTTGGAGTAATCCCAGGATGAGTCAGCAGAGGGCGCTAAACGGCTTGAGGTGTTTTTTACTGACGCCAGTATCAGATAAATAAGATGTTTTTTGAGCTGCAAATCATTCAAAGCTGCTCTATAAGTTTTCAAAGACTGACAAAAGTGTTACTGAATTGAGTGTCATTTGCCAGTTTTAGTCCGAGGGGGTGAGGAGTTGCCTTAAATATTAAAAACCGTCTTTGAGGGGACTTGTTAGAAACATTAAAGTACAGAGATTTACTGATGGAAAACCATAAAAGAACATTTCACCTGCATTCACTTTTCTGTTTATGACCCAACCAGTAAAACTTGTTGAAACATTTCAGAAGGATTTGATTGAGGCACTTCTGATTTAACTGTCTGTTTCATATTCATGTTCTTCTTCTTCTTCTTGGGAAAAGGTCTGGAGCTGCTGGCTGCTCAGAGCAAAACGCAGGACGCCTCCTGTTTGCCGGCACTGAAAGTGTCTGACATTGAGCCCACGATCCCTGTTACTCCTGTTCAGATCAGCACAGCAGGTACGGCCCAGTGTCCGCTCTACACAAGTTTATAAAACATTATACACAACAAGGAAGAATCATCTCAGAGTGTTGTGGTTAAAACCCTTAAAATGTTTCCTCTCCTTGTCTCCTTCAGTCGGCGTACCGGTGCAGTACTGTGAGCAGCCCACCAACGGGCTAGTTTACTTCAGAGCCATGTGCAGTCTCAACACACTGCCGGAGGACCTCAGGCTCTATGTCCCGCTCTTCTGCAGCGTTGTCACCAAGTAAGTTCACCTGACAGTCGATTGGACCAGAGCAAGATTTCAAAATGTGTCACCTGGTATATGAAAAGTTTGAAGATATTATGCTTTATTGATCTTTTCTGTATTTGTGTAAGGTTTGGACAGGTGGTGTTTGAAAGCATTTTAAAGATTGCATGTGTGTCTGTTTGTTAAATCAGGATGGGCTGTGGAGGTCTGGACTACAGACAACAGTCCCAGCAGATGGAGCTGAGGACTGGGGGCATGTCTGTCTCCACCCAGGTCGTCCCTGACTCCACCCAGCTGGACATGTACGAGCAGGTCAGTACCAGCTTACTGTGTTTGAAAAGTCTTACAAATATATGGATAGAAGTAATGTTTGGACAGAGACATTTCTGGACAAGAACACTTTAGATGATGTAGGGAGTGAGTCTGAGCCTGAAGGCAAAGCTCTCCATTTACCGGTCACCTATGATCATGAGCTATGGGTAGTGACCGAAATAATAAGATGGTGGATACAAGCGGCTGAAATGAGTTTCCTCCAGAGGTCGGCTGGGCTCAGTCTTAGAGAGAGGGCGAGGAGCTCAGACATTCTGGTAGAGCTCAGAGTAGAGCCGTTTCTCCCTCAAATCTAAAGGAGCCAGTCGAGGTGGTTCGGCCATCTGATTAGGATGCCACCTGGACGCCTCCCTTTGAGGTCTTCTGAGCACGCCCCAACTGGGAGGAGACCCCGGGGGAGACCCAGAGTTTACTGGAGGGATTACTGTGTATATCCCCACTGGCCTGGGAACACGTCAGAATCCCTCAGGAGGAACTGGGGAGAGAGAAGTCTGGGTTGAATTACTACTGCTGCCACAGAGACCTGACCTTTGATAAGTGGAAGAAAATGGATGAATGGAGTAATGAAGTATGCTGCTCCATGTCAGGTTCCTTCATATATGACATCACATGTAATTTAGTAACTTTATTCTATATTAATTAAATGTTTGTTCTTTATTATGATGATTCTTGTGCATTGTGGAAACCCATCTTCTTTCTGCTGCGTCGTCTTCAAAAATCAAATGTCTCCTTTAAAGCTGCAGAAATTGAAACTGAGTGATTGTGTGTTACATAAACAGAGGTTGTGATTTATCTTGGTTCAGTGTTTAACTGCTGCTGGTTACATTACATCGGTATAAAAGAGGTAATCAAAGAAGAGTCTTGTCTCTGTGTTCTCTGTTCCAGGGTGTCCTCCTGTCCTCCTCCTGCCTGGAGAGAAACCTTCCTCACATGTTTCATCTGTGGAGCGACATATTCAACAAGTACGTCCTCCATCACTTCTTATAAACTGAGAGAAAATGTGTCCTGAAATTCGAGGAGGCTGAGAAGACAGCTCGATATTTATCTTTTTTTTTTTTTTTTCTCTACAGCCCCCACTTTGACGAGGTGGAGCGCCTGAGAGTGCTGGTGATGATGTCAGCACAGGAGTTAGCCAATGGGATCTCCTACTCGGGCCACATGTACGCCATGACACGTGCAGGCCGTCACCTGACTCCAGCAGGAGACCTCAATGAGACGCTTGGTGGGATGGAACAGGTATGCACCTGGAGTGTTGATCCTAAAAAACTAAAATGATAGTGTCTGACTCCTGCACGTCAGCTTTAAGAAGTGTTGTCATAGTGATTTAAAGCTTGAAGTAAATTACGCAGACGCAGATTCAAGACATACAGTATAGCATGATTTTTTTCTGACAAGCAGAGACAATTTCATTTGTTCCTACTTTGTGCAAGAGGTTTTTTGTTTTTCCATTCTCTCGCTTCATTTTTTATCCATCGTTTATCAATGATTACTTCAGGTGAAGTTTATGAAGAGGGTCGCTGAGTTGTCCGACCTCAGCCAAGTCATCCGAACGCTCGTCAGGATCAAGAAGCACCTTCTCAACCCAGACAACATGAGGTGAGATGTTACACCTGAGGAGAGGTTTTCTTTTGAAAGGTTTTGTTTTGGGGCTTTTTGGGCCTTTATTTTAGAGACAGGACAGTGGACAGAGTCAGAAATCAGAGAGAGAGAGAGAGAGAGAGAGAGAGTGGGGAAAGCAGGAAATGAGCCACAGGTCGTCCGCTTGGAGGACTACAGCCTCCACACATGGGGCGTCCACTAACCACTAGGCTATGGTCGCCTCCATGGTGATAGATTTTTGAATGATGAAGAGATAGTGACAGTATTCTGCAGTTAATGTTATTTTAATTACTGCAACATGGTTTCAATATAAAGGGTCTGTTTGTAACATGCTCGTCAATGTAAATGTTTGTCTCTTACAGGTGTGCGATCAACACTACTCCACAGAAAATGTCGGACACGGCAGCACAGCTGGAGAGCTTCATGAAGGACGTGGCTGACAACAGAAAGGAGCGCAAACCGGTCAGAAGTAACATTATTGAGGTAAACTATCAACAAACAAATCAAAACATGAAAGCAGGCAGAATAATTCTTAAAATTAGATTTTAATATTCTCTTGATTTTTTTTTCTAAAGAGGCCTCTCGACCCATCGGATGTCTCGGGGCTGAGCCGGAAACTCATCTCTGTAAGTTTTCAGGAACATCTTACATTTCTGTGTTTGTTTGCTCGCTATGTCAGTGGTTCTCAACTGGTGGGTAGGGGCCCATAAGTGGGTCACAGAGCTGTTTTCAGTGGGTCGTGACTGAGTTCCTAGGGGAAAAAAATGGTGTCAAAAAGTCTGTAAAGTTCTATGTTCTGTATCTTTGTTCTGTCACATCTTTTGAAACATCTTTCATTGAAAATAAACCTGATAGGTTGAACAATATCAGAAACTCTGGTCGCAGGAGGAGATGGTGGTGAGTCCTAAAGCTAAACCCATTAAGAACCACTCCTCTAAATATATCCCTGCCATAGTGAGTTCACATTATATTAAAGGCAGAACCGTCTCTGCAGATTAAAGAAGATAAAATAATGGAAAAGATGAAGAAAGGCCGTCTTATAGAAACGCAAAAATACAGATTTTAAAGTCAAAAATCTTTGAAGAAGCAAAATAACACCAACACAAAACAGTTGATCCTTTGATTTCAATAGTTGTGAGATCACCTGTAATTTTATTTTGTCCTTTATTATGAGACATTCCTTCAAAACAAAGTCCTGTGCATGCATGAGATTATAAATATAACGCTTATTTGTTTTTTTTTAATACCTGAGTACAATATTCCACCAGTACAGCTCAGCTCTCTTTTAACCATAGTTTACATCTTATTGTATAATATAACTGTTTTGTTTGTATATATACTGGTGGGTTTAGTATTTGTATATGTTCTATATTTAATTACTTCTCTACAGGTGTGCTCCGACAGGTTTTCGTTGTACTTGTACAGTGACAGTAAAGATCATCTTCTCTGATTTCAGGAGCAAAACTTCCAGCCGTGTCAGATGAAAACGTTCTTCCAGCTTCCCTTCCCTGTTCACTTTATCAGCGAGAGTATTCGTACGGTACCCTTCTCCCACCACGACTACGCCAGGTAACCACACCTGTACCTGGCAGGGATGAGTGACAGCACTTCCTTTAAAAGTCTGATTTACACGGACAGTTCTTTGTCTTTCTACTTTTTTCTACGTGTAACTTTTAGTTCATCTAAAGTGTAAGAAAAACTTTTTGTTTCCTTTTTTCTCTTAAAGTTTGTGCATCTTGGCGAGGATGATGACGGCTAAGTTTCTGCATGGAGAAATCAGGGAGAAGGGAGGAGCCTACGGGGGCGGGGCCAGGATGGGAGGAGGTCTTTTCTCTTTTTACTCGTACAGGTGAGAGGCCGCCACACCACACTCAACAAAGTTTTAAAAAACATTATGGAAATTGTAATGACGTTGAAATACAATAACAGTTCATTTTGTTGCCTTGGCTGAAACATTAATATTTTATATACACTCAGGCTTTTTCGAACCTTAGAAAACGATGTGCATTTTGGTTAATAGGTGTATTTAATGGAATCTAATACATACAAAATCTCCGTACTTATGAAGGAGTAGAGGTAGATTCTATTAAAGGGGGCAGGCTGGGTTGTCTTCAAGATATGAATTTTGTTAAAGGTCACATATTCTCCTCGTCTTCAACCAGTTTAAATAAGTCTCAGAGCTCCTCAAAACGTGTGTGAAGTTTCTTGTTCTAAATCCACTCTGATCCAGTATTTGATCATGTCTATAAACCCCTCTATTTCAGCCTTACTCAAAACAGGCTGTTTCTGTGTCTGTACCTTTAAATATGTAAATGAGCTGTGTTTCACCACTCCCCCTCACTGGAAGGGCTTGGGTGTCTCAGGCTTTCTTGCTACCTGCTCTATTGTTTACGGTGAGAAGGCAGACTCAGAGGGCAGAACAAACACCTAGCTGTGGGAGTGTCACCCACCTGGGGGAGGGGCTACTGCCCTTTGTGATGTCATGAAGGGAAAATCGCTAAACGGCCTGTTTGAGTACACATTTTCTGAAAGGTGTAGCAGGCAGAAGACGGAGAGGATGGACTTTTCTCATCATTGGGGGGTTTGTAGACGGACTAGAGACACATAGAAACATGGTGAAGAGGATTTAACAGAATATGTGACCTTTAAAATGTATTTTAAATCAAGTTTTGGAGAGAGAAGCGAAAGAACCAAAGTTGCAGCAGCACTTATTTTGTTCTAATCTAATGAAATTTGAATTGAATTCCTGAAAGAGATTTGTTGCCATATTCTCAAATGTGACCTCTTCTTCCTCCCTTTGTCCAAAATGCAAAATGTTTATATTCCAAGAATATTCAGGCGATCTGTCTGGAAAAAAAGAGACACAGAAGACTGAACAATTTACTAAGGGAAGCCATCATGGGGCGTTTTTGGAAGCTGTAATAAAATATTCCAAATGACTTCTACGTTTAAAAAGAATCTTCTTTGAGATGAACAGTGTGTCGTTGATTTTGTATTTCTTTCTCGTACTTCTCTAAGGGATCCAAACTCGGTGCAGACCTTGTCTGCGTTTCGTCGAGGTGTGGACTGGGCGAAGTCGGGACAGTTCACCCAGCAGGACATCGATGAAGCTAAACTGTCAGTGTTCTCGGCTGTAGACTCGCCTGTGGCCCCCGCGGACAAAGGTGAGGAACGACTGAGTGATCCCTCCAGCTGCTGTCAGGATGCCTCACCTGATCCTCCTCCAATCAGATCTCTGGAGCTTTAACATCTCAGTACATCACTGACAACTTCAACATTAGAAGTCTTTAATGGAGGTTAAAAGCTTTTAAAGGATTAATGAATAAAATGATGAGTAAAAAGTTGAATTATAACCAAGTTCAGATATGAAGAGATCTTCATTAGTTTTATTAACTTAGTCTCCGTCTCTGTTGTAAAGCCGTCACTGTCTCCACTTTATCTCTTAGCTGTCTGGTTTGTTCACTCTGTGTTTGTGTTGCAGGAATGGGTCGCTTCCTCAGCGGAGTCACCGATGAGATGAAGCAGAATCACAGAGAAAGACTTTTTGCTGTCACTCACCAAAGTCTGGTGGAAGTGGCTGAAAGGTACAAACTTTATGTCCCCTTACATAACTCAGAAATGAAGAGAAGGAGAAGCTAAAAGAAAAAACAGACTGACAAACTGTTCCCGTTTATTCCCACATCAAGTGTTAACTCGTGTCTTGTTTTCCCCCTCGCTGCAGATACCTCGGCGTCGGTCAGAGGACTTGTGGAGTTGCTATCTTGGGTCCAGAGAACGAGGCGATTAAAAAAGATCCCTCATGGATCGTAAAATAATCCAGTCTGTAGGTAACTTGTGATTTAAATACTCAACTGGACTTCTGGAGAATCACAGCTGCACGACTTCTTCTGTACTGAATGCTGAAAGTCTACGGTTAGGATTTTTTATTAAAGAGTCAAAAAGCTGAAGCGCACAATATCAAGAGGAGGACTGAGAGCTGCTGTCATGGTTCAGATACGTTTTCATTCTGTATATATTTAATGAAATATATGATCATGTTGGAATACACTATGTGAGTGAGCTCTTCTTTTTGGGATCATTGCAAAAGTATCATCAAGAGATATATCATTTATATAAACTTCAATCAGGTGTTTTTGTTTTTTTCTGCAGGATACAAATGACTTTCTTCCTCTGTGGTTTACTCTGGGAAACTCAGAGCAGAGGAAGAACATCAGAGCCATTCTGTCTAATTCAAACAACAAACTGAGTCATGTGCAAACACTCAGTCAGGTCATGTTGGTCTTTGTGGGGGCGCAGGTAGTCTGGTGGTTTTTGTGCACGCCCCATGTATGGAGGCTGTGGTCCTATTTTCCACAAATTTCACATTTTCATTGGTTCCTCAGTTAGGAAGTGATTGAACATGAATTATGATCTTAATATGTTTCCGTCAGTACGACCCTTATGAGGTAGAAGTAAACAAAAGCATATCAAGATCATAACTCATGTTCAACAACTTCCTAACTCTCTATCAATGAGCTGTAATCAGGAAGGTAATGAGAACAAACTCTTAGATAATGACCTGTTAACTATAGACTATGGTCATGTAGATAAGGTACTAATAAGTGCTTCATAATGACTAATAAGCAGCCAGTATGCTACTAGTTAGCATGCTAATAAGCCGCTAGTTAATGTTGAATATTATGACCTTAAATTGAAGTTTTAACAATTATTTTTCAAGTCTTTGAACACCACAGGTGAAATCAATTTCCCTCCATTTTATCGGGTTTGAAGCACAAATCAACAGATTTAAAACTCAGGGTGAATAAAACCAAAGAATTGCTGCAGGTCAACACATCTGGTGAGATGATTGAGTTTTTAAAATCAGACACTCTAACCTCAGTTCCCTTTTCTAAAATCCTAATTAACTGATAAATAAAACAGAGTCACACGTCTTTGCACACAATAAATGCTTTATTACTCTGACAGGACGGTCACATCTCACTGCCGGCACATGAAGGTAAAATGTTGCTCCACTTCCAAAACTACAGCAACAGCAGGACCCTACTCACAAACACCACTGTAGAGATGTCACACACACACACACACACACACACACACACACACACACACACACACACACACACACACACACACACACACACACACACACACACACACACACACACACACACACACACACACACACACACACACAGAAAGCCCAGAGTGGATAGAAACAACAAAGGCAATAATAATTTAAGGGATTTTTTAACATGGATATCATTAAAAAATAGTCACCATTGTAGGCTCTAGGGTCACCGAAATATTTCATCACACATAAAGTAAATCATGCTTAATGCTTTTATATTATGTGTGCTGTGAGTTTGATGGCACTACAACATGTTATAGTATAGTTATTACTTATTTAATTACCATATTTAATGATAAAAAAAATCACTAAAATTACATGAAAGCCCTTTATCCAAAGCAACGTGATGTAGTTTATAGAGCAGGAGGACATTTATTCATAATGGGTTTTTATTTTACCCTACACCTTACAAAAGGGATTTTATTGAACATTGGATTATTTATAGGCTATTGAAAAATCCTCAATTTGTTTTTAAAGTATTATTTTCCAATCTGAGAAATGTAGTATGAAAAACGTGAGATCACGTGTGTAAAATGATTTTCATGACACTACACCTCTCCTGGGTGAAGTTATTGAATATTTCTGTATCATATTTTTTCAGTATTGCAATTTGCAGACGGTCCCTGCGCATTCGAGCACCAGCCGGCTCGACTTAGAGGCCAATGCAAGTTCCCCAGCGCGGAGGACGACTCGTTTTGAGGAAAATACGAATGTAGCTCGCAGTCTATCTTGTTGTGATTGCAGAGAGGTGTCGGTTTTGTAAGAGCAATGTTCCACTGATGAGTTATTGATCCGGAAACGCCGAATCTGTGAATATATTTCTAAGTGTATCCCTTGCGCCAAAACAGATGACAAGACTTTAACATCTGTTTTAAATGTCTTTCTGAGACAATATAACGGTGACGGTGCACAAGCAAAGCAGTTCTGTCCTTGTATTTAAGTCCAAGGTTAAAATATAGCTCAAATAAGTCCTGTACTGTCATTTTTATCACAAGAACACAGAAGGCTAAGACTGGCTGGTTTCTGTTGTGCACCTGATATCTGGTGAGCAGGAGAAACTTTCACGTGAGCACCGGTTAGTTTCTGGTGCGCACGAGAAACTTAAATTTTTATTTTTTCTGCCTATGTCCCTTTAAGGGCTCTGTAGCTTTCTGATTAGTATTGTGTTATGATGTTTTTAGATTATTATAATTCATGTTTTAAGATACCTCATTGTACATTTTTCTATCAATGGGGGGGTTACTGCTAATTATGTCTGACAGAGAAATTTATACAAATGAATTATAGATTTATATGCAAATTTATTCAAAACTTTACCTCATTACAAATAGTCGATGGTTAGCGATACAGCACAGATAAGAGAACAAAAGTCATCACTAGCACTGACAACCTTCATGAATTAAAGGTCACATATTCTCCTCCTCTTCAACATGTTTAAATAAGTCTCAAACTTGTCTGTCTTTTGTTCTAAATCCACTCTGATCCTGTATTTGATCATGCCTATAAACCCCTCTATTTCAGCCCTGCTCAGAACAGGCTGTTTCTGTGTCTGTACCTTTAAATGTAAATGAGCTGTGTGACCCACCTGGTGGAGGTGTTACTGCTCTTTGTGATGTCATAAAGAGAAAATCTCCAAACGACCTGTTTGAGCTCACATTTTCTGAAAAGTGGAGCAGGCACAATACAGAGAGGATGGACTTTTCTCATCATTGGGGGGTTTGTAGACAGACCAGGGACACATATTAGAGTTAGAGAAACATGGTGAAGTGTATTTTACATAATATGAGACCTTTAACATTAATAATAATGATAATAACATAGCGCTTCTCTGAATACTCTAAGACGCCTAACTAAGAACAACAAAACAAAACATTGAAAACAAAACTAAGAAGTGAGTGTGTGTGTGTGTGTGTGTGTGTGTGTGTGTGTGTCTGTGTGTG